>NW_010315562.1:0-34900 GCF_000700745.2 Antrostomus carolinensis
CCCACCACAAAAGTGAACAACTTGTGAGCTCCTTGTGGAGCTCTGTAATTTCAGTGACCACAGCAGAATCAAGCTGGGACAAGAGAGCCAGAACCCACTGAAACCAAGGAAGAGACTCTAATGAGTGTCGGCTGTAGTCCAAGGAGGATATTTCTATATAAATTAACCAAGGCTAGGTGACAAGAGTTTTGTGGTACTGTGGAGCCAAAAGGACCCTTGATAGGCCCATACCTATCAATGCAGATCCAATCGGAAAACAGCGCTTTTTGTTGGTTTGGATGTATAAACTGCCAAATGCCATTAGCAGGTCCAAATCTTCTACATACTCTTTTCCATTACTTCTTTTTCTTTGAAAGGAAATTGTTTAAATTAAGCAAGTGTTGACTGAATGTGATTGTATTGCAGTGTATTTTTAAGCATGCTCTCCTGAAAAGCTTTTGGGCAATATTTTGGTTTTGTCTCTCATATACAGAGGTATAATTTAATTATTGTGTGAAGTTTTGCTAAACATTATTGTTAAACATGCCTTTTAGTATCCACATGGAATGGGAAACTTCTAGGAGAAAAGTTAACCTGTGAGTGATTCAGGTACTTTAATTGCTTTGCTTAGACTGTTATCTGATTTGATTTTCTCCTGGTATTTGTTTTCTAGTGGAATGGAGCTCTTCAGAAGACTTTTCCCCTTTGATTGGTGAAATAATTATGGATAATCTTCAGTCTTTGAGATGTACCATCACAGGTCTCAGAACAGTAAGCGACAAATGACTTGTTTAGATCTTGATGCTCCTGCTGCTCCAGTGATACAAAATCACTGATAATTTGCATCCATGCCTGTTGGCAATAACTGTACAGTGCCTTTTTTCTAGCAACATTCCAGTCGTTAAGCATATTATGTCTGGTATCCATAATCCAGAAGTCACAAAGGAATAGACAGACAGCATGAACTGTTTTATAAGTTGTCATGCTTAGAGGACATCAAAAAAGACTGAAATGAAAGCTTCTGTTTTCTGCATCTCATGATAATCTTAGTGAAGAGCAAAGGCTCATGAAAGATGTAGTCCTGACTCTGATGACCAATAGCTAAAGTAACATTTCTTTCTCTTCTTCCAGGAGCACACATGTTGATGGCAATTGTTTACAGATTTTTTTGTTTACTTTTGTATTAATGTTTTATACTGATACGAACTGGGTCAGTGATGGAGCAAACTGGTGAATATTCATATGGATTCTTAAGCAGAATAATTTTAACCATGTGTCTGAAAGTCTTTTTCCTACAGGCTGCTCTGGACCATTTGTGCAAGCAAATTTTGATTCACAAAATACTTGATTGAAAGAAAGCTTGCTCAAAGTACAACTCTCTACTGGAAACACCATCAGAGGGTCCCAATCCAGCATCCACTGAGCTGGAGCCTTTCCACTGAATTCACTGCACATTGAATCAGACCTACAAAGTTATAGTAGAGGGAGGCATGTATGTGACCCTTGCCAGTGCCCTGAAACATGGGCTCTCAAAATGAGAGAATTTAGTTTAAAGAATAAGCAACGGGCAAAGTGTAAAATCCTCTACATAAAACAGAAAAAAAAAATTGTTTTTGTAGCCTTTTATCTGAAGAAATCTCTGATTTGAAGCACAATGTCTTCCAGGGAGCTGAGCCACAATATGCATTTACTCTCTTTCTCATTTTCTAACAACAAAACAGAGTCATTGTTCTTAAGTTAAAATCAAGCAAGCTTGCACAGTCACTTTCATAGGCATGTCAAGAACAGTGCTTCCTGTGTTTTTCTATACCCTCCACAGTATACATTATATTTAAATTAAAAGTTAGAATTTCAGAAGTGCTCACCATCAGTCTAGATTTATGCATCAAAATTAGTCATAAAGGTCTGACTGATTTCAGTAGAAACCAAACGAAGCTTCTTTCATTCCTCTGCTAGTAGAGAGACTCTGTTAAATATAACAGGAAAAAGAGGAGTCCCTATTCCTGACCTCTGATTGTAAGAGTTCCCAGGGTTTGGCTTTGGTAGAATAGATTGTAGTTTGTCAGTTGGAATTGATATGTTCTGTTAACCCTTAGCAGATCACCTGTCCTGAACTCTTTGTACTATGTTTCCATCTGTCATGGTGCATCAGTTGATGCCACTGAAAGCTATTTAGGTTTTCCAAAGAAAACATCTTGGAGAGGGACTGCTCTCCAGTAATTACAACCAAGATTTTGAGTCAAGTGATATTTTTGACTCCAATTGTTTCCATTTGCAGGGCCAGAGGTATTATGTCCATGTTTCAGCATACAACATGAGAGGATGGGGACCTCCACGCAAATCTACTCCTGCATATGCTTCTCCTTCAAGTAGGTTGAGTTTGTCTACCCTACTAGTTTAATTAGTCATGTTGCTTTTTAAGAATTTCTCCCGCTTCCAAGAACAGAAAAAGACAAATATTCTGGAGTTCATTATTTAATTGTCATGTCATCTAGGAGAAAATTAAATACATTTTAAAAACTCAACTCCTTTGACCCCCCAAAAATAAGAATAATAATAATATGTGTATATTTATTTGTCTTATCTTTTATTCTTCTCCAGTCCTTTGACAGAACATTGTCATCTAGTCACTAACACCTAAGAAAAATGAGAAATATTTTGACCTTCATTTCTCTAATAGAGTTCTACTGTATGGACCCTCATTTGTCAGTACATGAATGGATTGAAACCTGAATCTGAACTGCTAGAACCAAAATGCTTACGTTTATCATATGTAATTTTGTATTCTGCCATGTAGCATTATAGATCCCATTCATTGGACCATTCTTACAGCATCCTGTATGTGAAATACTCTAACGTGGACACACACGTTGATAAGATCTAACCTGTAAGCACTAAAATGTTCCAGACATGTCCAAAAGCCTTTTTTTCCTTTTCAAACCTGTGACAGGTTTTCTCAGACTCCATCAGGACTATGATTTTTCATTTATAATTTTTAATCTATTATAATTACATTGTATTGTTAGTTGCTTTTCCAGACTTAGTGTTCATTGCCAAACTGACTCAGCGTATTACAGTTTCTCTTGTATTGATTAATGCAGTAAAGCGAGACTTTTTGTTTTATTGCATTAGCACTTTTTTTTATCAGGCTAATGTAACAATTTAATAACTTTGCATGTTAATGTGAGAAAATAAAGCAAGCTGTACCTACTCTCCATAGTCATGATGGAGAGAGTTGGATAAATGCGGATCTTGCAGTACTATTGTCCCATTTTGCTTCAATTTTGCTCTTGTTTACCCCAGAATAAAAACAGAACCAGACTAAAGAAATATTCTGATTAAGAACAAAAATGTGCTACAGTTGTGGAACAAAATTCTGCTCTTGGCTATGCGGATAGCTCGCTATTATGGAGTTGTTTTGACTAACTTAGTGACATGCAATTACCTTGACTATATCCAGATATAACTACACAGGATCTGGCCCCACAAACCAAAAATTTACATCAGCTGAGAAACAGACTCTTTTACAGTAGCTGCTAGTTATTAAGCTAATGATCCCCAAAGACCAGGGCACTCCTGGCAAAGTAGGTGGCATTTAAGACTGTAGCTTTGTACAATACAATTTTTTTCTTTGAGCATATTGCATTGTCTTCTATTTCTTGTCCACTGTTATTAACCTGAAATCTGACAAGATGCACCAGTTCCAAAACTTTGGGATGTAAGGGTAGTTTTCCTGCAGGTTTCAGTGGATCAACACAAAAACTATACAGAGAATTAAGTTCATTTTCCATGTTTAGTGTCTCGGGGATTCTGGGCTTTAGAGTAGCAGAAAGTCCTAGACTTGCTAGCATTAGGGCCATGTTGTCATGTGCAGCTGCTCAGAACTCAGTGAAATCCCTGCTTCCAGCAAGGAGAGCAGTACCACTCATGGGAGTACTACTGAAGTGCCTGGGACAATCACTGTGGGGGTGTTTCTCTGAGAGGCAGCCAAGGTAACAAAAGGAGTCTTTTCATATTTCCCTGTAGGAGAGCAGGAGCATTGCTTGATATATATGGGATTTTTTTGTGAGTTTATGGCAGATAAATGTTTCGTCATGTATGTTTTCTTTGTTGGTGAACACAGAAGCATTAGGCAAACTCAGCTCACTGTATATAGACAACTGGCAAGAATGTGGTATTTTCATTAATTATTCTCAGTGACACATGTTTAAGCTTTACAGCAAGCGAGACCATAAGAGCCTAAATGTAAATTCTTTCATTAAGGAATACTAACATCAGAATTTTAGCTTGAGAGACAAGATGCTATTTACTGCTGCCGTTACTGGGAGCAGAGCTTCTTTATCCATATGACTGCCTTCACCACTGGTTTTTAAAACTATTAGATTTGTGCTTGGCAAGAAAGCAGCAATCTGAAATTACACCAGGGTTGCATAACAAAATATGGCCCTAAGCTAAAAATTAAATGTGACTACATTAACAGTCTACCAAGTTGTCTGTAACGGCAGCCAGAAGAATATGCAAGGGAAATGAAAGCTTCAGGGCTTAAGCCTGATCCATTCCAATCCCAGGGCATCAAAGGTTAGCAACATCCTTGGAGATGCATCTATGTAGTATGCGAGTGAATGCTTGCTGCTGTCCTCCTGTTTCCCCCACATATACTGTAGCAGCCCAGAAACTGGTGGCCAGAGTTGTGCAGCTGATCTGTGAAATCATCATAGATAGTAACATTTCTAGGCTTATTCATTAGCATGTGAGTGATGGACAATGAGGGAGGCTGGTTTGATTTCCATGTTATTTTTAAGGTAGTCAGCAATCTGGAGGCTCAAAAAGTTTGGAAGCCAGTGCGATAGAGAAATCATGAGATTGTTTGAAACTCTAGCAGTTTGATGACACCACAGCACTTTGAGTTTGGTGAGTTCCAGTTGGTTCCTCTTGGCTGCTCATAGGAGATTTAAGAACTGGCTTCCCCTCGCAGAGCTATAAATGCAGCTGGCCCTTGATTTCTGTAATAACATACAATATGCAGGAGAGCCACTCTGCAGCTGTTACAACTGCCCACAGGCTACAAGGATAGTAAATGTCTTCTCTTTCTACCTTTCATGGGAGTTACTCCAGCTGCTCTACTAAATGGCAACAAGTACATATTTATATCCCTGGAATAGTGAGCCCATTGGAAGGAATGCTTGACTCCAAACTTGCACTAGAAACTAGATCTGTATATTTAGTGAGTGAGCAAAGTGTTAGTGTCTGTGAAGACGTACATGGCCTCTATGCTAGCAAGATGGAAGCATGTCTCCCTTTCAAACAGATCTCTTAATACTTTGATCTACCATTGCTTTGAGTCAGGAAACTGGTGCAAGACTTTTTTCTCATTATAATGAAAGTATAAAAGTAGTCAAGCCTGGAATTAAAAAACTCCTCTCTGATACACAAAGTTTCATCCTTCTATTTGTGATGAGATTGTCTGGTTTTTAAAATCAAGATTGAGCTTGTAGCTAGCAGCAAATGAATGAAAACAAAGTCTCTTGTAGGTTGAAGGTATGTGGGACAGAAACCACAGCTTCTTGCCTTACGAGTGCAGTGCTGAGCAGACCATAGGCTCCAGGGCAGGAATTGCCAGTGTTTGTTCAGGCCTCTGCTGGGAACAGATTTTCAGAAGTGATTTTACTCCGAGCATGTTTCTCTGGCTACAGAGCTAGCTCTGGGTGTAGGAAGATGTTCATTCTCTGTTTTGCAGTCGGTTTCCTATATAACTGTAGGAGAGTCATTTAGCCTCCTGGAGCCTCAATAAAAGGCAGAAGGCGCAGCAGTGAGATCTTAGTGAGGTACTGAGAGTGTCCATACGGCACAGGCTGAGAGCAGCTCTGACACTGCAGTAACAGAGGCCATTTATGTACTGAAGAGAAATAGCCATTGTCTAGTCAGTCACTACAGGAGCTTCTAGGAGCTGATTGTGAGCTCTTTGTTAATAATCTTTATGATTAATTACCTAGCTGGCACAAGACAAAGGAAACTTATTGTACCAGTAACAACAGCAGACTTAAAAACAATTGCCATTTTTTCCTGTGTGCCCAGATGTAAAAATCCTCTAAAGCCAAGAAATATAAGAGGTAAGAAAATATTTTAAGACCTTCTCCTGCTCCTTTGTGTTTCATTTCTGTTTATTTCCTTTGTTCAATAGACTGGAAAGACTGCAGTGGAAGAGAACCTCGGCACAGGGGACACACTGAGGCCCTGGAACGTCTCCTTCAGCAGGTTCGAGCAGCTCATCAGCATTATAATTGCAGAGGTAAGGATAAATATCTATGTGGTAGGGCACCAGCTGAAGCCTCTGTGGCGCCTGCAATTTTAGCAGTTTCCTAACTAGGTCATACCTTCTCATTCATCAGGAAAATAAAGATATTAATATTGGTCCATCTGGAATCACTTTAGCACACTATCTTGCTCTTAACCCTTGAAATTAGTTGGATGAAAACATCTGAAAGCTAGAATGCACACAAGCACAGACACACCCTTTCTCCCTCTGTACCTTACACACCTATTGATTTGTTTTTTCCTACAAATTAGTTTCACACAGGATTCCACTAAAATGTTTCAAGAAGCTCTCTTTGATTTTTTCATATAAAGAAACACTTCAGAGAGTTAACAACTGTTTTGGATCAAAAGAGGGGACTTGGCTGCCTCCAAATGGAAGACACTAAGTACTCTAGTAGATGAGATGCCAATCTATAATGAAAAATACTTGCACAATGCAGTGGAAAGATAAGATTGCTACATTTTCAAACAGAATGGATCAAAACTAGGAGAGAGTTCGAATCTCAGCCAGCTCTTTGCTCCTCATTCATGAGAAACAGACTGTGCCTTTAATAGCTCAAGAGCCAAGGCAACAGCTTGGCATTCTTTTTAAAGCATATATAAAAACTCCTGTTCTATATGGGTTGTTGAAAAGTACTATTTATTTTCTTAAAATAAAATTCTAACTGGAATAATGCTTCATTGCAAAGGAACTTATTTTAAACTGAAATGTTGAACTACCATCAAGTTTTCATTTTTCTTCACCTAGTATAACTGTTATGTCAAGCTGCATCAATTGATTTAAAATCACAGAAATACTTAGGGCTAAAATCATCTGACTGAAATGGAAAAATGTGGCCTTTGTTCTTTGTGTGCAAATATGTCACTATCACCATGATCCACAGTCTGCTACAACCCATTGTAACCATAGCAACTTAAACTATTCAGCTATGTTGCTTGGAAAGGGAAAGGAGATAACGCAAGAAAATGTTGTTTTTCTAATTAAAATTCATACAAGCATTATCACTTGCAGGTGGTCTTGGTACTGAAAATACAGGTTATGTATTCTATGTCTTACATAGCTTTTTCATGCTATTAAAGAAGTCTTTTTTTCCATGGTACAGTTTTTAATTTCTGAAGTTACTGCATATCTCAGGTCTTCCAGGCCACCTTCCTAGTCAACAGGGAATAAGCAATGGAACATCTGAGAATATTCTTAGTATAAATTGCTTTTCTGACATACCATCCCAGAACAGCATCAGTTATAAACAACATGAAGAAAATCCCTCCTTTTGAGAATCTGACACCAGTGCCTCATTCTTACAGAATTCCACTGCTCCAAAAAGTTACCCGAGTCTGAAAGTAAAGCACAGACAACTCTGTTGTTGATTTCCTATCTCATTTTCCTTAAATAATAAATAACAACCATATAGAAAATCTGTTTAGCTCAGAACATTTTCTTGCATGTCTGAAAAAGGATGTGGGAGCTTAACATGTGGCAGTACTGCACTGTGGAGTCAGCTTGAACAACGCCCTTGCCTCCAACCAAATAAAAATCTCATACTTGCTTGTAATGCTAGAATTATACAGCAGTATATTTTGGATAAATCGGTATTGTAACATAATAGGAGGGCCTTTAGAACTTCCCTTAAATATATGACTGATGTCAATACCTTGTATTTAAGTAACTTGGTAAAAAAATCAAGACAAAGTCTGCAGAAAAGGTAAGAACTATGACATCACTGACTGACATTTGATGCTGATATTTATCAACTTCAGTGAAATCTGAGGAGATAAAGTAAGGATCTGAGATAAGCTACTGTATATTTCTGAAAAGCCCAAATAATGGCTTTCATTTCATATAATACAGAGGCCTGAGCTGGATTTTTAATTAATGTCAATTGACATGATTCAACTAACATGGATAGAATGGATAGAAGGCAGCATGGATATGCTGTTGTACATAAGCTGAGGACCTGCCCAGGCATTTATCCATTCTTAGCTGTGCTTCTCTTTACCACACTCTTCTTTGATTATACTTTAATACTGTAACCTCTGTTTTCCTCATTTGTTTTAGAGATATGAGTAAATATCTGGACATTTTATGGAGAGTATCCTTGAATCTTCTTACAACCACTGATTTGCTGTGGTTTATAAATGAGAGCAGAATCAAGCTCTGCATGAATTAAAGTTAGGTGAAAACAGAGGCAGGACTCAAGCCTGGGGTCCTGGCACCTTGGCTTTTCACTAAGTGACTCCTCTGAGGGATATCACACTCATGGTGCTCTGGCTGGCTGAAGGAGAGTGGAGGAGGAGTGCAAGGGAAGTGGAAAGAACTGTGGGTAGTTTATCTAAAAGGTCTGAGATTACTTGAGAAACATGGGCAAAAGCCTCAGAATATAGAGGAACTAGAAGAGCAAGGCTGTGTGCTGGTGCTCCAGAGAGATCTGGGAGAGTGAAATTGCCCAGATTCCACGCAGATCTCTTGCCCAAGTCTGTTCATTCAGGCTTTGCTCTGCAGCCTGCCTTTTGCCCTATGCTTTGCATTTCAGGGGCTGAAGAAAACAAGCTTACAAAAATACCAGGAAGAATACACTGGAATGTACAGTGAGTTTAAGAGCTTTTGGAATTAGATCAGCTGTTGCTTTTGAACCTGCTCTGTAATATGATGAAATCTCCTAGGGAATTACTTAGGAAGCTTTGCTTTCATATGCTTAATCTTCTGGAAAACCCTGATGATTACAAACAACAGTCATCCATTTGTCTTCATAATACCTTGCTACAGACTATCATAACTGAGTTACTACAATTGTATGTCCTGGCAACACTTCAAATGTATTTTTTAAGTATTTTTTTTCTTGTAGATCATTCTTTCTAAACAGTTCTGAGTGGATTAAGTAATTGTGTAATGCTTCATTAAGAAAGGAACCCAGCTCTTCAGTAAATGCTTACCAGATATTTTCTTTCTGAAATTTGGTTGAAATGTATGTTACTAGACAAGTCAGAGGTGAAATAAAAATGTTCTAATTGTAATTTGACTCACAAGCAGAGCCATAGTTTTATTGCATTTAATAAAGAGAAGAATCTCTGACTCCACAGGGCCTTTAAAATGTTTAGATTATAATTATTTGTGAGAATACACAAAAGCAGGCTTGCAAGCCATAGACTTAGACATTCAGGTAGCAAATTTAAGAAGCTACAGTTTCCGCTGTTGAGCTTGACTTTGTCATCCAAAATATACTACCCAGTAATATGATGATCATGCCAAGAGCTTCTTCATGAGATACAGAATTTTCTTTTGAAATACAATGCACCTTGAGGTGAGGTAATACAGAATCTACCATCATCTCAAGCTATTGAGGTATCTGACCATTACTTCTGCGTGGAATTATGTCTGCATGAACATTATCCCAGTGCCAGTTATCTGCACTGCTGAAAATGTGCAGCTTTAAATGCAGTTTGAATTTGTCTAGTTTTCAAGAATTTGATGTGTTTTCATAAGGTTACACAGTTAGTGAAAACTCTAAACTCCCTTTTATGCCCTCCACTAGGGTTTCAGTGGGATCTAGCTCATCTTGTGCTAATTTGCTTCTGTACTCAAAGTCAACCTAAATGATATGTAGCTGTTCCCTGGGCTGTCTGTTTTATGGGGCCTAAGATCTTAGATAATTTTGCACTGAGGTAATTCCATTTACTTTACATCTGCCCCACTTGAGGAGAGGCACCCGCTTGTCTAGTGACAGGGCAAAGAATTCCAGATGATCTCCCTCCTCAGAGAAATGGCACAGCATAACAGACATTCCTGTAGAGCAGAGACCCCAGATGCCTATTAGCAGCCCAAGTATGCAACTTTGTTCTTATTCTTCCACAACTGACTTATGGTGCTTTAGATATCTGTTGTATTTAAGTGAACTGCAAAGAAACATTTACATATCCTACCTGAGAAAAGTAAAACTGTTAACGTTGTAAATATACCTTGCCTACTTCAGTCCAGGTTTGAATGCTTCTGATCTAAATCTAATCACTGGCAATTCTCTAGTCTCAGCCAGTATTTGTTTGCTCCTGAACCTCTCTTAAAAGAGCTCACAGCTCTATTTCTGTATCATTTATTAATATAAACTTATTTTTTCCCTACTGGTGCTTTTCTATAAAGGATAGTGTATGTTATTTATTAGTTAATTAAACAACAGACAAAGTTCCATTTCCTGTAGATCTAAATTATCCTCTAATCCGAGCTCCATGATTTTTGGCTTCTATACTATAAAACAAAAGCAAATAGCAGTGTGGGAGAGTTTACAGTCTCCATCTAGTTTTACATTATTTCTTTTGCTGTAGGCTTCTGCAAAACTGTGGACTAAACCCAAACCACTGAACAGCCCAATAACATATATTTCACTTGTAATGAGCCCTCTTATTTTAATTCTGCAGTCTCTGGGTGTTTTGTACAGAATTATGTTGCTTTGCCTTCAGCAATTTCCTCCTCCATTCCCTCCATCCTTAATATAGAAGAAAATAAAAATTGCATGATTAGAATGAAATTGATATTCCTAAATTGATCTTAACCTTGGAAAAAGGAAACAGTAGGACAAGAGTGTTCATGTAGCATTCGGTTTACATTACTGCGATACACTGAAAAGAGTTCACAGTAAAATAAAAATTATCTGAGGAAAAATGGATAGAAATACAAATGATTTTTTTAAAGGAAAGGAAAACAAAGATCAGTTGCATCAAAGGAGCAGTCATGGATTTGGATGAGTCTGTTAAAACTAAACTGAACAGTGCATTGGAGAATATGCCATGGAGAACAAGTTTGCACTGGAAAGACAATGGATTTGATGATCTAATAAGTCTCATACATCTGAATTGTATGATTTCATCCCAAATAGAACCTTGTTCTCTTTGTACTTGCTGTTCAGCAGAGTGGTAATTATTGCTAACAATGTGTCTTCTTTCAGTGGTTTTCAATGTGCAAATTATGGTGCAAATTTATTCATCATTTAAAAATATGTTCAGCATTTCCACAGACGGGGTTTTGACAAGAGCAAATTTAGATGTTCTTTAAATGCTCAAACTTAGAACTCACTAGGGAGACACAGATAGACTCCTCCTGTTCTGCATTGGAGGTAAGTGGGAAATGCGTTACTCTGAAAACACCTAAGCAGACTGATGAGCAGCTTTCGCAAATAGCTCTTCATAAGTCATATTTCCCCACTGGAGAAGGGTGTCCCTCAAAATGTCTCACACACACGGCTGGATGGGTATCCATGCTTCATCCAAATAAGCAGTCAGATCCTGGAAAACTGAGATGTAGTTTCACAGCTACATTTTTCTTTTTGTCTTTCTTTTCAGATCACAGTAAATATCTGAAGAATTAATTCTTCTTCTAAATTAAATATTTCTGCTGTTTTTCTTACAACACTATTAAACAGGAGGGACATCACAAAAGACACTGCAAAAAAAAACCAGTTTTAAGCATCCATTCCTTTTAAATGCCATGTGTGGACAACAACAACCGACAATACATTATACAATCCTGCATGTTCCTGACTGCCATCTATTGGCATACCCTCTAAAATCTGCTTACAGTTATACAGGTGGACACAGCTGTTTCACAGAGTTTGCAAGTTTCAGTTTCCACTGGAAGATTTTTTTTGGTTTACAAGGAAACTCAGGCCATGCATGAGACATGAAGTCAGATTCACAAAAGTGAAAAATATTACAATGTATAAAAATTAAACCACATTTTTTACAATACTGGGCACATATTCAAATTTATACAATTCTTCTATTGAGAGAGATGGTCCAAAGACCCTTGCAGGCACACAGCAGGTCTTAGCTTTGAAGTGAACAAGTGAGTTAAACACCTCTTCCTTGGATTCCAGGTTACTAGGGAGCAAATGTAACTGTGAAAGCTCTGAAGCAATACCGGTGAATGGAAATTGTTGTGATAGGGGAAAAAAACAAACAAGCTAAAGCACATGCATTTACTGTGATGCAGAGAAGATAAGAGTCAATCTACTTGTTTCCTTAAAACTTTTACTTAGATTACACTGGTGATGCTGTGATGTTAGCGATTGCCAGGGCACCAATTATTCTGTTCTTAGGATCTTAAGGTATATATGGACAGAAACCAAGGAATTAAAACACCCTAAAATGTTTGATTCTCTTATTGGGTTTTTGAGATCACTTGCAAAATTCATATCCATTCTGAACATTAAAAGTACATGGTACCAGCTCAAGCTATACTTTGCCTAGGAGCAAAACATTTTTACCAAGTCTGAGTTTGCTGCAAGTAAGGGAATTCATTGCTGTCACATATCACTAAGATAATGAGAATATAAGCAATAGGTTGTATTTGAGCATGTTTCTAAATGTTGTCTTTTGAAAGGAATATAATGGGCACTGACTGAAATTTACTATTGTGGTTCAAGAGAGAGACAAAGGTTCTTTATGAGGCACTAACTGAAATTTAAGTGCTGGGTTTTATTTGTGTTTTATTTTCCATTTTAGAAAGTTCTAAATTACAGAATGCTGGTCGCAAGCAATCAGTTTCCAGAAGCCTGAAGCACCTTTTCCATTCATCGAACAAGTTTGTGAAGACTCTGAAACGGTTTGTCATTTATTTTATCTCTCAAATATTCTGATATTCTATACCTTAGAAATGTATGTGAAGATTCCACTAGCAATGAAACAGCGGTTAATCAGAATGAACCTGATAAAACCACATCCATGTAAGACTGGTGCAGCTGATAGGAAAATAATGCTCCAGTTCCTACTGACTTCAATAGAATGTTTTCATTGTTACTGTTGGAAATGGGTTTGATTTATAACAGAGTGAAATATTCTGTGCAAACACAAAATGCAGTTAGTGAGGTACTTTGGAAGTACTGCCTCTGTTGCTGCTCAGTAATGAAACCGTGGTATTTATTTCATTCATAATATAAAATACAGGGCTCAGATAACGTGTTTTAATTGTTCATTGGCAACAAGCAATACATCTAGAATTCCCTAACATCTTTCTTTAGGTTTCCAACCCAGTATGACCCAAACAATCCTCAGCTTTGATAATTTGTTTTAGCAAATGGAAGTCGCTTATGCTCGATTATTTCTTCTTTCATCACCAGGAGTGTTCAGTTTGCTTTTTCTTTTTCGTATTTTGATAAGAGTTTGATTCTTTCAGAAGAGCACTCCAGAGCCTTTAAATTCCCTAAGGCAACTACTTAATGTACCTAAATAATTGCAAGGGTAAATATTGAAAGGAATGATCTCTATAAACAGTTTTGCAGATATGCTGGCCAAATTATACCAAATTACACTAATATAAATCTATAATAACCCACCTGATTTCAGCTGAGTTACTTCAGATTTATTCTGAGGGCAGAACTAAGCCCATTAATGATTTCTGATTTCTACAGGGCATAAAGCCTCCATTGTGTACTCTTTACTCTGGCAAAATTCTTACTAAAACCAATGCCAGTGACTTGTACAGGTTCATAATTTCTTAGATTCCTGTAGTCTCACATAATCTAAAGTGATAAGCTTCCCAAATATTTTTCAGAATTCACTGGCTGAAATTGCATGTTGTTCTATAAAACACAGAAGTTAAGACCGGATGATTCAACTTGTCTTCTCAGAAATTAACATCTATGATTCTTTAACTAAAATTTGGCGTGGATGTGAATAGACATGAAATGTGTTTGATAATCTTTCCTTCTTCCTTTAGGGGACTCTACTTATCTGTTATATTTTTTCACAAAGACAATTTATTAGTAACCAATGAAGATCAAATCCCAATTGTGGAAATTGATGACTCTCACAGTAGTTCAGTTATGCAAGATTTCCTGTGGTTCACAAAGGTAACAGGAGCCTAATTTCATATATTCTACAAATTTGTTCCTAGCAGTGCGTACTCCTTAGCTCATCATTCTGAATATATGAAGCGATGTCGTTAAAAAGCTAAATGATGAAGTGCTTTACCTTTCACTCATGTTAAAATGAAATTTTCACAAACCATTTTCATGGGTTAAATTCTGGTTCTGTCACTGACCATGGCACAATTAGCTCTCTTAAATGTATGATCCTACATAAATGATTGCTACTTTGGTACATAAAGGTTTTATGAACACTTAGAGAAAGAACCTAAAGAAATAACTAGAAGTTTTAAAGTTGGTATTATGGTTATGCCATCATTCAAGATATCTTCACACTATTTTTTATATCCCAAAGGACAGTAAATCAATTTTACACAATAGTCCAAAAAGCAATTGAAATAGTTGCATGATTACAGAACAACTTCTGTGTCTGATTCAATATCTGTTTCATGTTTATCTAGGCAACTCATTGCCATCTGCAAAAAACTCAAAATGAGCAATATCTACTGATTTTTACAAGCCCAAACTTTTAGTTTCATTTCTCCTTTTCTAAATGCTGAGCACAAAAGTTGATTGAACTGGCTATATTTTTGCAGTTGTCTTGCATGTGGGATGATATCAGATGGCTGAGGCAGAATATGTCTATATCTGTGTCCTCATCAACAACGCTTCAAGCCAGGCAAAAGATGCTTTCAGCAGCAGCACAGCTACAGGTTGGTTGCATTGCATATTTGTAGCTATTAACTTTCTGATCTCCAAGGGGTAGTACTGCCAGCTGTCCTATGCATAGTTCACTGCTCCCCACTGGTCTGTTCTTTGGAGCAGTGTTATCATCTAAAATGAGATGAGCTACTGAGCCTCTCTTGAAAGCTGAAAGGAAGAAGTTGCATTAAAAGTGAAGAGTAGGGATAAAAAAAAAAAAGGAAAGAAACAATACTGGCAGATGAGAAAACAAACAGATATGAACCAGCAAATAATAACCACAGATAAGCCTGTGGGTTTGCAGATTGGGTGTTCAAGAGTTATAATCATAATATTTGCTGCTTGAAAGCCTCTTAGAAGACCTATTCATTATTAATTATTAATATAATAATGAAGTATTTAAATGCTGGGTAAGGTTTATCATTCCCTTGTGCTGTATGGGAACCTGCAGCAGTAGGTAGATTCTGTCCCTGACAGCAAGGACAAGTAGACTACTGAAGTTGCCAGAGTAGTACTCTTGATTCACCCACAGCTTACAGACTCCTCCAGCACAGTTTCTAGGGCAGAGCTACACTGTTTGACAAACAGAATATTGTGGATTTTCAGCAGGGAATTAAAAATAAATCCTTCATTAAGTTCTTAATTAAGCTGCCAAAATTTTTAAGGTGAAATGTACCTTTTTGCAGAGAACCTGTCAGAGACCTATGTAGACCCTTAAAAACAGAGACTCAGGGATTATGTGGTGCATAGATCTTGTGCTGAGCCGTCAGTGCAGTGTTAAGGACAGCAGCACTACATGCACTACTCCTATCACATTGTTCAGGCATAGCAGTGACTCTCAGGATGGTTCTAGTCCAACCTGTGCTACAGATGCAACCTGAGTGATGCAACCTAACCAAGACACTTAATCCTTCTGTGTCTTGGTCCACTATTTGTTATGCAAATAGTAATTACACTTTCTCAGGCAGAGCATAGTGAAATTTATTGTAAAGCTTTTGAAGAATGGGTTTCATGATAATACAAAATCTCCAGCTGGAAGGCAGACACTTTCATAAAATACTTACTTTTGTGGGAAAATACATTTTCAAAAAGATGTGTGCATGATTCTTACATAAAAAGTCTATCCCGGCCTCACTTTCTCCTACCTTTTATTTGAATGAAATCACCAAAGCTTCCCAGAAAAATCTATGGTACAGTCACGGAATCAATGAAGATCTTCTTATTACTTGGCTCATATATTAGCCACACAACCATCCCTCTAGTTATTGCCAATCAATGCAATCGGTTTTATAGCAGCTATGAGACCCAGATACTTTGTGGCCATTATTAAGAAGATCCATGTGGGGTTTGTTTTAGCTCTTCTGTCAAAGCACACTGTACAGGAGACTGGCCTTCCTAGGCAACCACCTGTCTTGACTGATTTCCCCAAAGTATCCCGAAATATATGGAATGCCAGTCTGCTGTACCTTTATTGGAGGACCACCTGTGTTAAGCAGCAGCTGCTTGTCAGTCCTTTGAGCTGTCACTAGAGAAAGTTTTAACTCTATCTGCTGAATGCTCCCTCTGGTATGGTTAGCTCAGTTTAGGTAGCACATATTCCTTTGGTTAGCTCAGCTTCATCCCCTCTGTGCAGATTGGCTTTGACAGAACATTGCTAGTATGCACGGACTGCACTTCAGGATAACCAAGATTCCCAGTACTTCATCTTAATATTTGCTACCAGAGATGTTAAGAGCAGAACTTGAAGCACAGAGGTACAGCAAATGTGTCCATGTGGTATATTGCTCTGTTGAATTTCTGACAAACTAATTGTCCTTAATGTTTGTTCTGTTAGCTTGGTCCCCTGATGAACACAGGGATTGTCACCGATCTGCCAGCCTCTAGCGGTGTGTGGCCTAATGGGATCCACCAATGGAAGGACCTCAATCAAGTTTATATGGTTGAATAAATTTTATTGAGGCAGTTAACAGACTGACTTTGCAGGAATTTAGGACAGAACAGAAAAGATCAGTGGCAACACAGCTGCTATACCAGTAGATTCAGAGACAACAGGGACAGTAATTTTGCCTCTTGTTACCACTAGACAACTAAAGCAAACAAAACACAAGTGATGGGGTGCCAAGCTAAGCAGACACAGAGCTTTTTTAGTATATTAATTAGTCACAAATTTATAATAGTAGGTACCCCCATTCTCTGTGCTGGAATGTCATTCAGAATATACAGTCAGTGACAGTAAAGAACGGTTTTCATCTAGGCACATTCATATGTTGCAGTGATTAATCACAGAATGTTGGGGATTGGAAGGGACCTCGAAAGATCATCTAGTCCAAATATTAATATGACAACTGTCATATTAATATGTCATATTAATATGAAATATTATAATAATATGACATAATAATAATAATAAATGTCATATTAATATGACAACTGGATGGCTAACATCCACCTGCAGTTATTTGTCCCACCTATGAACACATGGGTTAATACAAAATGTGTACTCAAGATACCCAGTGTTAATCAGTTATGGAGGCTAACCTCAAGAGGCAGAATAGTTAAAAAAAATAGGAGAGGAGGTGCTATATAGACATCAACAGTATGTCCTGGAGAGGGATGAATAAAGCAAAAATAGCTAAGTTATGCCGCATAAAGGGCAGTCACTGTGCTGACTACCTAGAGTTTATAAACAATCTAATAATACAGTTTATACATAAATATTGCCTGCTAAGTACAGATAAATAAATTCAGGATAACCTATCCATTTACAAGGCCATTATGTTAATGTCCAGCACTTCCCTAAATATACAATGTGCTACATTGTGCATTCAAGTTTTCATTTTAAACTACCCCAAACCCTATCCAGCTTACAGTAGATCTCTTGAAAATTTGCAATGTAATGAGCATATTTTAAATGTTAGGCATTTTTCTTTAAGACATCTGGGAATCTCTTCAGTGGCTGGTCACTGGATTGAGTGTGTTTTTTTCTAGCACATTCTTGGTATCTATATTAAAAGGAAAAGGGTACACGTCTTTTCAAATTCCTCTGTGTTCCTTCACAAACATACCCCACAGTTGAGCTCCAGAATTATTTACATTCAACCCAGATATGAATACCTCTTGCTTTTGTTGCTGAAAATAATCTGACTAATTTTAAAACAGAGAACAGAAAATGGAGATTATAGTTAATGACCCTAACAGAAAATATTTGAAGTGTCCAATATGAATGATTTGGGGATAGAAGAAGAATTTTGTATCATCTCTGACATTTGATTATGAGGAGGTTAAGATAAGCACCTAGCGCTTCAGTAAGTTCAAATTGGAAGGGCTTCATTGATACCAAAAGAATCACCACTAGACCAACACCGAGTGCTTTTGAAAATTGCATCCTTTATCTTCACATGACTGGGCAAAAATAGGAAGTTCTGTCCAAATAAGTGAATTACTTTGTAGTGTTTCCTTTTTCAAAGGCACTGGGTCATAATAGCCTTTCTGACGTTCTCCATTAAATGCTGGATTAAACACTGCTGGACCAAATACATCAGAGGATCCACAGTTCAATCCACAAACACAACCTAGGGAAACGAGACCCAGGGTCTAGTTTTTATTGAAGTCAATAGAACTGATGTCAGTAAGCACAAAGTTAACTTTCAAAAAATGCCACTCCTGATACACGATAAGTAACTTTCATTTTACAATTTGCTTGTTTTCTAGAATTTGCTGGGAACTCACAACTTGGGCAGAGTTTTTTATGAACCAATCAAGGATCGACATGGTAATATGCTGATAGTTACTATAAGAGAAGTGGAGAGTCTTTATTCATTTTTTAATGGCAAATGGATGCAGGTATCCAAACTACAAAGCCAGAGGAAATCCCTTTCAACTCCAGAGGAGCCAACAGCATTAGACATCTTGCTTATAACAATCCAGGTAGTGCTTTGCTTCTCTTACTGTATGTTATTTGCTTTTGTAAAGCTTGTGCCAGACCCCTGATTGTTGGAAGAGTTTTGTAGAATTTCAGGCCTTAATCCAGTGCCCAATAAAATTAATGGCAAAGCTCCCACTGAAAGCAAAGACTTATATTACTTCCAGTGGGTCTGGGATCAGATCCTTAATATGTAAAATATCCATGAGATTCTGAAGAAATTACTTCAAAGTCCTAGCAGAGAATAGTACAGTTTCTATCAGTTTCGGGAAACCATGCTATAGAATTCTGTAGCCAGGGATATAAAAACCTTTAAATCTCTTTGGGATGTTCTTAAGCACCTATACAGACACTTACAAGTCCTACACTCCATAAGATTTTTCCATCCAACCTTGAACACTAAATCTAGGTTTAAAACTTTACTATTCTACTTAATAGGGGTTCAGAGTTCCTTGGAGCCTGGTATAGTTGCTAAAGAATTCTTTATTGACCATAACCCTCCTTTAATTTCTGCATAACATGCCCCTAGACTTCGCAATTAGAAAGATGCCAAGGTAAGGATTGATCTTAGAATTTGCTTTGCATAGTCAGTTCAGTTAACATCATTGAGAGCCACGGGTTTTCAGCCCTTCAAGAATCAGGGTATCTGCAAACTCATGTTAAATGTAGATAGTTCACATAAAGATTAATACATGTTTTCTGTAGATAACAGCAACCTATTTGTCACAAAATGTCAGTATCCAATCTCTCTAAACTCAGTTGCATAGTTACCCAAAATACTGCAAGACAAATCATTAGTCTCTTCTTTAGCCCCCTCAACCAGACGATGATTGCTGTGGTTCATTTTTTAATTAGAGGAACTTTTTTGGGCAGAGACTGTGCTTTTTGTACCGGAAACTGACAGGCAATCAAAATATACATTACCAAGTTTTAGAAATGTTAAAAAATTTCCAAAAGACAATAAAACTTACCTGATCTGTGTTAGATTTAATGTATTAAAATGTGCTAAAGGTTTAGAAAAATTCCAATCTGGGCAAAAGTTTTATATTAGGAAACCCAAAATACAGGCCTGATCAAATTTCCACAGAGATCCTAGTGGAAAAAATGTTCCCCTACTGGTTTACACATTCCTATCTAATGCTCACCTTTCTTCTATTACTTGTTTAATCATCGAATGGGTATTTTGTTCATTAAGTGCTTGTGAAAATGAGGGTCTAATTGCATTGGTCAGAGCCAAGCATAGCACTGGCAGATAATTTGATGGTTCCAAGAGTAAAGGCATAAGGCCAGGTGTCTTAATCCTCACCCACTGCAGAAGCACACATTTCTCAGGATGGCAGCAGACATCATTTTGAGGGTAGTTTTGGGGACTGCTATACATAGTCTTAAAAATGTCTTCTGTCTTCAGCAAATGCACCATCATTATCAATTCCTTCTAAGCTCTATTTGTTGATAAAGATATTTGTTCAGAAAACACAACCATTGATTAAACTTTGCAAACAGCAGCCCCCGAGCTCATAGAGATCTTCCTGTTGACAGCAGGTGATACAGAACAGGTTTTTGAGAGATGTAAGCTGGGACTCTACAGGGATTACTTAGGTGACAGTACTGGCTTATGCAGCCGCTCTCTCCCACCTTTCCCAGGTGACAGCTTTTTCCCAATGCTGTTCTGCTCCATCTGTGTAGCTGGACACCAAACATGAACCAGGGAACTGCTCTGGCTGAAAAACGACTGCTTCTTTTCCTGAGTTGTTTTTCAGCTGAATCAGTCCCCTGACCCAGCTTACTGCTGAAATCATTGGACAGGAGTGCAGAAGGAGGTGTTATTTAAGCTAGTTTAACAGTTGTACAAGATTGAAACCTCAGTTTTTTAAAGCAAATTCCTGGATGAATTGGAGAGTTTACAGAACCTGTGTATGGCTTTAAGTAAAAAGTTGTCCAAGTGCATCCAAACTACCAGTTATTATTTATATCTTAAGCATGTGCTTAAATGCTTTGTGAATTGGGAACACTGTTGAAACAAGAAGATGGCTTTAAAAACATTAGTTGCTTTTTGATCCCAAACTCTTCCATTTATGTGGGGGTGGAAGGAGATTTTAATGTAGGATTGTTTCTCTTAAAACAGGACATACTTTCCTATCACAAACGAAGTCAGCAACGCCTCCCTCCCGGTTTGTATCTGGGTTACCTTAAACTCTGCAGTTCTGTGGATCAAATCAAAGTGGTTGTGTTGCAGAAGTTGCCTAATGTGCTATGTCATGTTAAAATCCGAGACAACAGCAATGTCTCCAAGTAAGTGAATATATACATATTTATACACACATATGTAGAGAGAGAACATTTGTTTTAAGTTTGAAACAACTGATCAAATTTAAATGCTAAGACAACTTTGCCATTGCAAAATTGTAGGTGCCAGCAAAGTTTGTCTCGGGTGTGTGCCATCACAGAGATCAGCGCTGAGCTAAATAGGTGCACCAGTGTGTTTCCAGCCATCTAAAGGCCTGTCCAGAACACACATATGAGCCCATTGGTTTCTAAGGATAATATTGTGTGGTCACTCAAATTCTACACAGTGTTAATGATCTTCCCTATATCTGTTAGGAACGTCACCCTTTCTATTGATTTTCACTGACTATGGGGTGTTGGTAATTTTTCTGTGTATTCTCTTGTATATTATCTGGTTTTTTGCTCTAATTCACAGCAAACATACAGCAGTTGAAAACATGTATCCAGACAAATGCTGTCAGCCATTGAACTGCTGTGCTCCAGGAAAACCATTTTTCCCTTTGTCCATTGCTTCCTTTATTTATTGGGCAAATGCACTTATTTGTACTGCCTAGTCCTTGTCTAGTGGGCAACACAATTTTTTGGCTTTTTTCTGAAGCTTTTTAATCCCATAGTTTTTCAGCAACCACTTGATAATTTTGCATGAGGAAAAGGAATTGGATATCTATATGGATAACAAGGATATCCAGAATGTAGTAGTTAATGCTAACAAAAATTTTTGAAGAAATATGAAGCATAGTGCTTCAGAGTTTATAACAATCTCTTGACTCTTGAAGTTTAAGATCAGATCTTTAATTAGGAGCAAATTGTACCACATCCATTACTCACTTTGTAGAGGCGTTTCGTGTACAATTTTTTCTTGAATGTTTGGTGCTGGCTGCTTTACAAGAGTGAATGTTGGTCAGGATGAATTAAGGATTTGATCCAGAAAGATGATTCACAAGTTTATCCGGTCTAGAATGGATTTATGTCAAGCAAGCCAGTAAGTTTTTGGCTCCAGTGAGTACAAGAGTCTGTCACAGAAATTAAACTTCCTGCTAATTGTTACTGTGGTCATTTCCAATGCATGCTTTTAAAAATATTGTGGTAGATAGGGAATGAAATATGTGAAAAGGGAAACCTGGAGTGAGAAGCCATAGTGAAATATTTCAAAGGCAGCTGGACTTTCAGAGGTTTGCAAAGAATGTTCAGCCTGATGTACATGTGCTAGAAAAGTTAAACTTTTTCAAAATTAGATTTTTAACCACAAACAATCAAGATTGCACAAGTTTAGAATGTTTTGCTATATGAGAATTAAACTATCAACAGATCTCAAATGCACATACACTGAATTCCTGCTTGTGCACTGAACTTTTGTTATATTTCTAATTTTAACTTGACTCAATGTACAGAGATGAGTGGGAATGGATCCAAACACTTTCTGGCTCAGAATCTGTGGAAAGTATGGATCATACTTCAGACTGCCCTACTCAATTGTTCTTGTATGAGCTCCAGATGGCAGTGAAAGCTCTCCTTAAACAGACCAATCTACCTCTGCATCAGGTATTTTCCTTTGTGGCATTTATCACCTTTTAAAAAAAATATTCTTAAGAACACAACTAAAAGCTACAAACTGTGTAACTTGCAAGTAGGGATTAAATGTTACAGGTGCAAGAAAGGAAAAGCAGAGAAGTTTTGTGTTGCATTATTCTAAGCGTGTGGGGGGGGACATCTTCAATAAAACAGTTATTTTCCTGGATATTTGAATATATAAAGATTAAGAGACAAATTTTCAATTAGCTCCTATTTTTGCATCTGTTAGCATGTCTGTGCGACTTCAGATGGGTGCAAATAAGCACTTTTGCACAAAACTAGTAGTTGTGAGCATCATTACTCAGCTGGCAAAGAAAAACAGGTATTTTTCTAAGCGAGCAAGGCAATCGACTGTCCTTTTGTAAGTAATAGTGAGGGTGTATGAAAGGCCTGCTGAAGACACAGCATTTTTCTATTCTTTTATATACAGATAAATGTAGCACTTCTAAAACACATAGTTCCAGACCTCCAGATTGCTGTTGTTGAGGAGAGGTATCTGGCTTCTGGCTTTACATTTAGGTACAAGAAATACATATGTGAATAAATAAAGTCAGGGAGGATAATCTATGATGTGAAAGATCCATGAAAAAATAAGATGAGGAGTTTGTTTCTTGTTTACATGAATTCCATTTTGTTTTGGTCTACAACGGTAAAGAGGGCTTAAAGTAGAAGTAAATCATCTTTGCATTTACTTCAAAGTCTGTTTGTGTATCTAGAAAGATGTGGCCTTAAAATAAATTAATCTGGTTCTACATTTCTTGATTTTGAAAGGTTTAGGTTTTGCTTTTAAAAAGGAGTCCATCAGTGCTGCACCTTCTAGCCTGGGAAGAGCCAAGTAAGACTCAAATAAATCCAAAAATAAGACAGATGGTGTGCTGCCTTGTGCTCAGTCACACTAATTCAATAGGGCTCTGTACAGGTCTCTATGCTAGTACATTTTCTTGAAGGTTATAGCTTTTGTGCATTTTTTTTTTTGACTAAGGACTACAATATTTAAATCAATGTACAATATGCTCCTTAGGCTGCAGTTCAGCCAAGCATTTAAGATCATCTGTTGTGCCTGAGAGATAGACATTAACATGACTTTGCGGTTAAACACAGTGGTAAATGTTTTGATGACTCAGGACCACACTTCTATGTTAATGAATTGAATTTTTAATTCAACAGATTTATTTATGTCTTTTTATTATTTTTGTGGTAAACAGAATCATGGACAGTGACACTGGTACCTACTCAGTGTGAAACGCAGTGCTGCACACAGCAGCTCTACAGCAGCCTCAGGCCAACTCCTGTGTGTGCCATTTTCTCTTGCTGCAGCACTTGTTAAACCTTTTCAGTGCTGTGTTGAGGGAGAGCTGCATATTTCTCTTAACCAAGCCTAAATTGAATCTTAAAGGTTTTTAATTGAATCCATTTTCATGTTTTCACATAATTATGCAATCATAATCTTGAAAAGCACATGGCATGTGATCATTTTCTGCCTAATAAGAAACATAAATGTTGTTTTCAGGGGGGTTGTGCCTGTGTGTGTTGTTTTAATGTGGAACATTGCAGCTTTAAATCTTTATTTTATGTAGTGACATGAACCCACATTTAGGGCCCCCCACCCCCAGTATTTATGTTTTATAAAAATTCCAAGCTTGATGTTGTGCAAATTTTCTTTAATGTTTTATATCATTTGGGGTGTTGTTTATATAAGTGCCATGTTGTAATTCTCTCCTATTTCTTCCCCCGCGCGTGTCCCTCTACAGGCTAAGCACTTCCGTCTGTATACACAGGAGGTGTTGGAACTGGGTCACAATGTCTCCTTTCTTCTCTTGCTCCCCGCCTCAGACGACGTCTGCACTGCCCCAGGACAGAATAATCCTTACACCCCACACTCAGGATTTCTTAACCTCCCTCTTCAGATGTTTGAATTCGGTATAGTAGCTTGCTTCACCTAGAAATATTAACCCAGCCTCCTTATAATAAAATCACAAAGTTGTATCTGTTTTCCCCCTTGTCCCAGTGGAGAGTCAATAAATCACATGATGGCTTTGGCAACAACACTACCTATAACTGTGTACAAGTTATAGAGAGAGCAGAGCGGTTAAAGCATATACTGTAGCAATCATTACTGAAATGCAAAGCATAGAGCAAAGCCTACAGTTTTCCAGTGGGTGTCTATAAGCTTATTTGGAAGATGATGTTCTTTAAAAAACAGAACCGAAGAAATTACACACAACGCAGCAAAGTTGGAATGTGAAAGGAGATGCAAAAAAAGTCCCTCTGAATAGGGAATAATCACCAGTTTTGTAGAGGAGAATTTTTGCAGTTCCTGATTGCAGACAGTCCTACTCAACGTCTGACTCCCTCACGACTTTGTGAAAGGTCTTAGTGGAGTTTCTCACATGAGGGTCATCTTTTTCCTTCTGATTCCTGGAAAAATGAAGGAGATTCAGTTCTATTGCTGCGGTGCAGGAAAAGCCTGTTGTGAAAAATGACAAAGGACTTGAATCTGTTTCTTCAGGGAGCATGTCTTCTGCTGCAGCAGATTCAGCCTTCTTCCACTGCATTGCTGACTGGGTAAAAATTCCCCAAAATAGAGTTTTTCAGCTGTCTCACAGAAGGCATAAGATGCTTTAGCTTCAAGGTACTCTATTTCTCATTTTTTCTTCTTTGGTCCACAGGGAAAATAAGGGTTCCACATAAAAGCAGCTCATAAAGACTTAATAGTTCTTTTTAGAAAGAATATTGTAAGTACAAGGATCGCTGAGCCTTGCACATTGGTCTCCCCTGTTTCCTTCTGGCCTGTAAAACTGGATATCTTTCTTTCCTCTGCATTGAAGAAGAGAGAAAAGTATGAGCCAAAGCTGATGGAGTCAGTACACAAAGAGACACTACAGAATAGGTCTCTGGTGTCAACTCTGTCCTCAGTGGTATCTCTCTCAGGTGTTTATGTGACACCATTACCAGCACCATTCTATTTCCTATAGATCATTGCTAACTGCTGTTAGAGTCAGTAAGCAATCATCTGGCCAAAGGCAGATGACATTTCTATATGACTTATTATATATGTATCCCTGATGTTCTTTAAAGTGAATGTGATTCACATCTCAAATATTAGAAGCTTCCATTCCCCATTAGCTGGTGGCTACCAACTATATAATTGCATAACCACAAAAGACTATGTTGAAGTAACATTTGTTAAAGTAACATTAAAGGGTCTGACTTAAAACCACAAAGGCTAGAAACTTCAGCACTGAAGCTGAAACTGCGGCTGTAATTCACTCAAGAGTCCACCACATATGGCATATATACTGTAAGACCACACACTATTCAGACTAGATCCCTGCAATATCTAGGCATCACTGAGAAACCAGAAGGTAGAATTCCTTCTTTTACTCTTTTTTTGCGGGGTTTCTATGTTCAGATTGTTATGCTAATGATGTTTCTGTGATTGGATTTTTTAGTTTGAGAAATTCTTCTCAATTGCAAGGGATAAGTAGACACGTGACACTTTTTATTTCTGTTTTAATATTTATGATAAGAAAAATATATGCAATTTACACTTGATTCACCCTGAAAAATATCCTGGCACAATCAAGAAAAGTAGCAGTAGTAAGCCAACTGGCATTCACTGCTGTAACAAGATCACGCTGTATGCTTGCATTTACTGAAACACCAATGAATGGGGGAAGTATTTCTGAAAACTTGTTCTCCCTCAGCAAATTGCAGTATGTCTGTACTGCAGTTTGCAGAGATAACTGGTAAGTTTTGCCTGAGGAATTGCAGGTTCTGGAATAATGCAGGTTCTGGAATAATGCAGCTTTAAGAGGCCAGGTAGGTGAACATTTGTGAAGCTCCATGGTACTGTAGCTGTTTTGTCTCTGTTATTGAGTTACCTCTTTTACAGGGAGCTTGAATAGTTCTGTGCTCCTCCAAAGTCAAACCACACAAAGCAAGAGGTCATTTCTGAACTTTCTGTATTGCCTTTCTGCATGAGAGTTCAGAGGATGATGTGTGATAACACCTAAAAGAGTTTTGTTTCACCCAAAGTGTGATATCACTGAAATGCTTTTACTGCTGCGTCATTTACATTTAAGTTACTGATTTAAACTATCCTAGCCCAAGAGAAAGTTATCTTTCAAAATGATACTTTCTTTCTCAAACACTCAATTAAAAAAAAGAAAAATATTAGTTCCATTTTCCAGTCATGGCACTACTTTCTTGACAAAGGAAATGATGAGCTATAAAAGCCTCAGAAACAGCCTTTCTGATTAAAGCTATCAAAAGCAGGATAGCCTCTGGAGTTGCATACTAAGGACCTGATTATCTCTTCACTTCAACATAAATTAGAAATGAGTCTTTTGAAATCAGTGAAGTTACAGAGTAAATCCAGTGTAAATGAGAGAAGAATTAGAGCCTGTATTATTTATTTCTAGCTTAAAGTAACCCATCCAGAATTAGTAATTATATTTTATAAAATTTGTGTTCTGAAAGCTAAGGATTTCATATTTCATAACCAGAATATAACAATGTTTCCTTTGAACTTGGTCTTTTCACAGTTCATTTTTGCTGTTACAAGGAAAAATTTATAAGCCTGTATTGCCGCCTTTCTGCTGTCATAGAGCTGGACTCTCTGAAAACCCAGCAATCCCTAAGGGAAGCAATTTCAGACAGTGAAGTCGCTGCAGCCAAACAAAGACACCAACAAGTTATGGACTACATACAGGTAATAGTCTGTTTCTGACTATTCCAAGGAGATTTTAAGGTGGCTTTCTTAAAAATTGCATAGGGCTGTAATTTGAAATCTAAATGGAGAATTATTCACAGACATCATAAAAAGAGCAGTTGTATCAAAAGTGCAATTCTGTTTTTATGAAATTCAATCCCAGAACATGATTTCCTTAGTTGTTGCTTTTATACAAGGATTTTTATGGGTAAAATCAAATGACAGTTATACTAGACTGTTATAAAGAAATGTGTCAGTCTGCTTGTAAAACTCACTCCCATCTAATGTGAGGTAAGCTAGCACCACGCTTGGGCATTCATTTCTGTAATAGTTTTTCTCTGTCTTTGTGAATTTAAAACATTTTTTCACCATGATAAGTTGCCAATTAAAAAAGCATCTGTAAGTCTGTCCAGCACCATGTAGTGATACTGCTTCAGTTCCCCCAGTGGAGAAGGATCACAAACGTTAATCATACTTGTCTAATTTGCTTATTCTCTCTCACACTGATTTTCATGTGCTGTTCCCAGATCAGGACTTTACCTACTCAACTCAGGGATCTTCAAATTACACCCCATTGTGCAGCATAGCAGGGCCTGTCCTTTTGCAAACCCTCTTGGCAATTAGTTATTTATAGATAAAACTCATGACCTTTGTAGAGGGCATCTATGGACATGGTTGACCTGTCTTTCTACAAGTGAGGTGCAGATAAGTTTACAGCTCTGTATTAATATTCAAGCACCCTTCTATTGGAATAGAGGACACACCACTTATTGATAATATGTTTGGCCCTCCATAATTATGAACAAGATGATAATATTTCTGTTCCTCTTTACTCTGAATTCAGATCTCCTTTGCCTTTTCCACTTTGGAGTTTTGCCAGCCTGAAGGAGGGTAGAGAGGAACTTTCCATTGTGCTTTCACCACTCAGTCATCTCCTTCCCTCTCATCTTCCCATTATCACACTCAGAAAATCTAGCTTTTTCCCAGTCTGCAGGAATAGGAAATCTTTATCCTTCCCATCCAAAGTAAGTGTATGTATATTAGTATGCATGTGCTGTATAGACAGTTGTGTTCCTCTTCTCCAAAGTGTTTGAGTCACATGTATATGCTGGGAAAAGATGAGAGAACATTTTAAACATCAGTGTTTTGTGCTGAATTATTGTGACAGTGTATTAGCCTTGTCAGGTTTCCTCTCAAATGAAAACCAGCTGTATTCCACCTATTGGCAAAAATAATGGAGTCTTCAGTGGTGACCACAAAACCACAAGAGCATTTGTGTGATCCTAGATCTAAGACAGTGTTGAAGTCACTACACAAACCAAACATTGTAAAGAGCAAGGGAGTCTATATAAATGCAGTTTTGAAAAGGAGTCAGAGGGCAACTGAAAAGTAAAAATAAAAATTAGGAAAAAAACCCACCAAAACAGCAGATAAGGTACTTGGAGTCTTTACCGGAATGTTAGACAGCAAGTCAAGAAATCTACAGACATTGAAACTAAAACTGAAGTTAAGCTGTAATTTACATAGGATAATGCTTCAAACGTTCCTAAACTGTAAAAGAACCATAGTTCATTAAAATAACTGGTCCATCATCCCAGGAGACACTGTAGAATGGCATCGGGGAGAAAAATCACAGGATTTGCATTTTATTAAACTGCATGCAATATGATTTTTGTTTGAGGTTGAGGGAGGATCACAGAAAGGAAATATAGAATCTTCAAAATCAAATAGGTGAGATGTTTGCTACTTAGCATTCTCTACATGGAGCTACTCTGAAGTCTTGAAATGATGTAGGATTATGAATTAATCGCTGAAAAATTTGCTATTCTTATCAGTTCTTAGCTCAAATTAACTCAGTGGCAAGACTTGCACTGACATCACTGGAATGAAGAATTCACCTTTACATAAGAATAACCATGCTAGGTCAAAACAAAGATCCATCTGTCCAGCTATCCTCTCTCCAACATGGCTCATCAAGAACTACCCTAGCTAATCTGGCATCTACAGTATTCTTTGGCAATAAATTTCACACTTTGGATGTGCATGTTGTGAAGAAGTATCTCCAGCTAAGAATATGTGCTGGAGAGCTCAGAATGTGTCAGTCTGCAGTCCGCTTTTCACTGATCCCTCTGTTACTTCCCTGTTTGATAATACTCACTGCACACAGTACCACTCACTTTTGCCTACCCATTTACTGACCCAGGGCTCTCCTTCTGCATTCTTGCAGGATGTAGCTTCTGTAACTGCAAAGCAGTTTCCCTTAAACACTGCAATATCAGTCTGAAGGCTCACTTCTTTAAATGCAGAATCTTCTGTAGGAAGAGAAGTACAAAGGAAGTTCTAGAAAGGATACTGCAGCAGAAGTAATGACAACTATTGCCATTTGCTGGTTGCATTAACATTTACTCTGTCATCAAAGATCTTGAATTGCTTGAAGATGTTCCATTTTCAAAAGACTCTCAAGACCCACATTAAATGGCATCTTTCCTCTCTGCATAGATGCTTAAAACTATATCCTGCTATGGATTTAGGCACTTATCTCTTATTGCCATTGACAGGCATGTGTTAGAACTGTCTGAGTGTAGATTTATACTATTAAAATTTATGCAGACCAAAATGATGATAAGGGAGAAACCTGCAGTTTGTCTCATAGCTGTGCTTCAACCCTTCAGGTACATATATTCTTCCACATATACGTATATTCTTCTTCTGTTAAAAACTACATTTGATCTGAACACTCTGCTTTTGAACATAATTCTGGGTTTGCAAGGATGCTCAAAAAGTCTTGCTTTCATTCTGGTACAGAATGAAACCAACTTTCAAGTATGCCACAAAATGGATCAAATTTTTTACTCCATCAAAAGACAATTTTCATTTCTTTCCATGTCAGAGTTTAGGCCTGGATTCACCCCTCCTAAATACAGGTTCTTAATTGAGTTACCTAATTTAAGAGTCTGGTGGCCCCAAGCAGCCTCTGCAGTGGTGAAGGAGAACAAGCACCTAACCAAAGAAGCTCAGACCACCTAAATCTGCAGTGTCCTGTCAGGGGATCCTGCTTCTCTCTGTTGGCAGTGACTACACACCTACTTGGGCACTTGAAGAAAGTACACACTTAGGTAAAATTAATACATAGACCTAACTGTACTTTCTCACTATTTTACTCTCTACAGCAAATTGATGAGATCTGGAGGGAAATGAGATGGATCACAGAAGCACTGCAGTATGCCAGATACAAGCAGCCAACAGCTGGTCTACCCATAAAGAAGCTTGTGGATCTTTCAGAAGAACACTCTCAAAAGAAAATCAGTTCAACTTCTTCACATCTAGATTGTCTTCCTTCACCTCCCCCTTCACCTGAGCCTAGAATCCAGAGGAGAAAAGCTGTGAGTGGTAAGAGAATTTTTCTTTGTTCATCAAGCAAAATCTTTGAAATCACTTTTAATTATAACAGTATGTCTTTTTATAAAAGGAGTAAATTTTTTTCCCCTGCCTGCCAAGGTATTTTAACAATCATTTTACCAATCATTTGCCACTCAATATACTGAGATCCCTCTACAACCTTTACAATCATTTTTTGACTTGAACTACTCAGAACAATTGCTCAGCAGCAGCCAAATTTGTCACCTCACTGTTATAGATCATTTAATGAACAGGTGGGAAGGGACTAGTGCTATCACTGACTTCTCCATGATGTCCAGAATTAGTAAAATCTATTAATAGTAAAAGCTGACTACTTCATTTGTTGTCTGCATCAACAATCACCTATTAATATATGGAGAGATATTTCTCTTTATCTCAATTGCAGCTTCATTGCTTTAGAACCTGTGGTACAGAATGTTGTCAAAACTCTTCAGAAATCTAAGGATGCCTGAGTATTAATTGTGCACATGTTCAGACTTTCATTAGACTGGTGAGACATGAGTTACTAAGCAAAAGTTATTGACCCTTTCTCATCACTCATGTATCTGTTCTTCACCATAGTTTCTAATGATTTGTCCAGAATCTAAGCCAAACTTTTCCATTTGTCACCTTCTGTTTCTCTGATATTACAGCCATTTTCTTTCCATGCTTTGACTGCTCCTCTGCTTTGGAGCAATTCTTTCTTATGCTCCTCTTGCTTTGTTTTGATAGAGCAAATTTTAGTGCAAATAATCCAGTTTGACTTAATAGTTGTTTTCACATACCTCAGTGTTTTAGACAAGCATTTTAAAACACAGACTTATAGGAATAAGGACCCATCTCATTGACCATTAGTGCTTCTCTGAACAGCTGGAAAATTAAGCTGATGAAAGAGATTAATCACAACAAATAAAGGTGAAGCAAATTAAAGAGTAACACCTAATTTGCTAACAGAATAAGGACTTTGGAGAAAAATGTAAACCGTCATTCTGCTGAGCTGTCTTTAAGGAACAAGTAAATGAAACAGTAGAAACAAAAGCAACAGATGCTGCACTAAACAACTGCCATGATCATTTTGGTAGTAACTTGTTTTTTCAAACTGGCAGTTTTGCACAGCTAAGGAAAATGAATGAATCTACTCTGATTAGATTAGGTTAAAAGAAAAGAAACCCAAAGATTATGGTGCTTTGATTTGCTCCCTTACACAGAAGTGTTCTTTCTCAGCATCTCCCCTGAGCTATTTTTTCCCCTGTATTATAGACCATGAATGCAGAATAATCCTTCGTTCTCGCACCATGTAACCTAGAGCATTATCTTGTCCTGCATGGGCTTGATTTATTATTGCTGTGATACATGGTAATTTTCATTAGGTCAAAGTGAATAGTCAGCACTGTATAAAATCTACCTTTTTTTCCTTGGATCTAATATAAACTATCCAGGGCAGTGGAACATCAATCCATTCTACTGCATATGCCACTGTTTATTATGTTATGGATCCTTCTGTAGCCAAAAGACAGTGGTGATTTCAGTGCAGTGTGAGTTTTGGTCAACAAATTCAAATTTGAATTGTGTGTCTGGTTTGGATTTAAACATACATAATGCATCTGATGGGGAAAAGGGTATTTTTTAAAATCTACCTCCATGTCTTGCCTCAAGCCTCCTACACATATGTACAGTTGCACCCTGCTCACAGAGGTATAAATCTGTCATAACTCAACTGACATATTTAATAAAAACAGAACATGGATTAGAGTTTCTCTGTCTCCCAAATCTCCATCTCTATGAAATTTGGTGAAAACAAGATAAAAGAAAACAGATCTTTTCAGAGCTTAGTCCCAATGAAAAATCAAATTCTACCCTGTAGTTAATATAATAAATTAATCCTTTTTGGTTTTCCTAATTCTGCTATCATCTTTCTAACACATCTGTAAATCCTCCCTGACTACTGTCCTTGCTGTCACCTAGGCCCACAGACAATTCCACAGAGGAAACACACATACATTTTCAGAATTGCAGATTTGATTCTAAATTAAGAAAAAAAAAACCCAAAACAAACACAAACATAAATGACAGTTAAGCAATTTCTCTCCTGTGCTTGTCTTCTTAATGTTAATCAGCTCTCTTTGCAGATTCCCAGCCCTGCTCAGATGAAGAAGGCTGCTCTGAAGTATTCCTTCCAACTGACAGTGACTATGACTCCAGTGATGCATTAAGTCCCAGAGAATTAGACCTGATTTACTCCTCCTCACATGACATATCCCAGCAGGCAGGCAGTGGCCTGGGTGGCAGTGCACCTGATGTTCTCCAAGTCCATGACATGAAGCCTTGCCTAACATTGAAAGAAGGCCTGACAGAGTGTAGTGCCTTTGATATTAATGATGAATATTGCACAGAGTATATGAACAATCTAACAATGTCAGGGCTTACATCGAAAAGCATAGACAAGTCCTCTAGCTCCAAGCAGCCATTGAGCTTTTTAGGGAAAAAAAAGCTAGGGAAACATCAACATTACAACTACTTCAGCCGGCATCATCGTTGGCTGCGCGTGCACAGCGAGACACAGTCTGGCTCTCTGTCTGAAGGCGTGTATACTCAGCATCTCATGAGATCTTCAGATTTGTCTCAAGAACCTACCTCCAGTGAGCAGTTAAAGATTCCCATTGATGGGTCTCAGAGTACTTCCTTACCTCATGCATCCAGCCTTCCAGAAGGTGGAAAAGGCAAGTATGAGGAATCAAGGCAGAATGTCCATAGGATACATGTGGAACCTTATAAAACAACATTTCTGGGTGAAGAGGGCAAGTCTTGGGCAATGAGCACACAGCCTGTAGAACATAAAACTGTGCACAATGCTATGCAACAGATAATGGGTCCAGATGACCAGTCGGGTTCTGCTGTCTCAGAAGTCTTCAGCAGCACACTTTAACCCCAGACTTCTGCATTGCTTCCCATTGATCCACAATGAGATAGTGGGCATTATGCATATGGGGTCATACTTTCAAAACCACTTGTAAAAATCCAGCTCCTGAAATGGCAACTTGTGCCACTCAAAAGAATCATAACCTTTTGACTTAATCAACAGATTTCTGGTCTTACAGGGGTATCTGTCATGATGCAAGCCTTGTTATTGGCATCTGCAATTTTGCAGGTAGAGTGATAAGAGTCACCACATGAGAACAATCTGTGGCTGCAAATCTAGTAATCAAATTTTGCAGTTTTCTTGATGTCCATATATCTCTGAGCATGCAAAATTTTAAGCCTGAGTGGTTCTGCCTGCAACTGTAACATCCTTGGTGTTGTCTTGTTAGGGCTGTATCCTAAACTTCTGTTAACCTGTTTTCCGCATTTTTCTACTTCTTGGTCTTCTTGAATGGATTTAAGTTGCATATAACTAAGTGCTAACTGGTCTAGTAATGCAGTTAACCCAGAGATTCTAGCCACTTACAGAGAAATTAAAATGATTTCAATATCTAGAAAAGGCAGTCAACACCATCTCTGAATGCTGTCGGAGCCTGACATAATTATATCACAGTGGGGGTGGGGGGGGTTCAATATATGTAAGTAGCAAGTTATTTTAAAAGCCTGGGAGGTGAACCTTTTTGTTCAAGATCAGGCAGAATGAGGGCAAGTTCTGAAGGAATAATATGCAGGGTCTAAGTAAGATTGAGGCAAAACTTGGTCTTCTGCCAGCACACAAGAGTGCATTTCTTTATGTTGGAGATACTATCATACATGGAAAGAAATGCCCCTACTTTGTTCTTGCATATTCTTTGTAAACTTCAAGGGTATTTGATCACCATGTCTTATATTGGGGTATTCTGGCAATTCAGATTAGGGAAATTTGGGGCTTGGTTGTAATCTAAGATTTTTTTATTTGGGCCACTAGTAAATAATATCATAAGGAGAGTAGGCGGTGGTATTTTAGCACACTGTGCTTGTCTAAAGGCAGATCACAGTGATTCAAGATTGTGTCCTTTGCAACCAGAATAAGACTTAGAGTACTACAGAAGATGATCTCAAAAGTTAGATCTATATTAATGAGAATCATAACATTGGAGTCACTAAGAAATGAACTAATGTGGAGAGAAATCCCAGCTGTTGCACAAGCATTAATTTTTCTTAAACAGTTCTTCAAGTTTAATTTTATGGGCCACATTCCTG
>NW_010315562.1:34917-59971 GCF_000700745.2 Antrostomus carolinensis
CCTTCTACCTTTCAATTTTTCAGCCTCCAGGTGGATACATTCTAAGGCCTCCAATAAAGAGATTTGAGTTAAATAGTTGAGTTTACAAGTCCTCGAGGTAAAGGTAAGGATTTGGGCCCATGATCTGTGGTCCTTATTAAAATAGCACTTCCATAACCCTAGTGCTAGTAAAATCCCTGTGAACTCAATCCATAAATTCAAAAATAAATGTTATTCACTATTTTATGCTTGGTCAGTATGCGGAAGCCAAGAAGAGTCTTTGCAGTGATAGAAGGGCAAAAACTTTCTATATGGGATTTACATTTGTAACTTCTCTTTTTGGGAGAGGGAATTTATTTTTTTGCACCAAAAATATTCATTCATTACCTGATCCCAAGTTCAGTGAGGATGGAAAGACTTCCATTCACTTCCAAAGGCTTTGAATGAGACCTAATACCGAAAATTCCTGTGGGTGAGAAGATGCAGGGGGGAACCGAAGTGTCAGTGCCAATTTGCAGCTAGAAGGACATATATTGTATGTTTTATGCCACATGGAACAGCATGGGGAAAACCTGACTCACACACCGTAGAACCACACAGTGGTGTTTTACTCTCACTGAAGGCAGTAGCAGCTTGTTACTTTAGATTATGTTCATTAGCAGAAGGCTTTTCACCAGGGAGAGCCATAACAATGTAATGCTCATATTCAGAAGTCAAAACAATTTATATTGTTTTCTCCTGTATAACACCTAGCCCAGGCTCCCCTAATCTGTTTAACCTCTAAGTAAAACTGCCATTAAACTGCCTATTAAAGAATAAAAATCACAATATGCTGAGGCCATATGTTTTTGCAGGAAGTGATGAGATAAAACAAGATGTTCCTAAATGAAACCCACCTTCCTTTGCTTTGGCTCTTCAGGAACAGCAACGGCAAGAAGTAGGAAAACCTACAGCAGAAGAGCAGGTACACATTGCTGGTTAGATAAGGATGTAAAAATCTCTGTTATCTACTCCTGCTGCTAGACTTTTCCAGAAGTAGTAATGTATCTAATAAAGAGCCAGATTCTTTACTGGTAGAAAGGGCTTCATCATAATCTTCTGTGCTAAGATGGGATTTGACTCTCAGAGTGTCAACGCCAGCCACAATCTACCCCATCGTGATTTTAACATCCTTATATGGAAGTAGTGTTGATGTGATGGCCAGCGGGGCATGCTTCCTTGATCCTGCTACCTCTAGACTGAGGTTCTTCCCTGTACTTTAATAGTCAAAGTAGTAATTGATAGTTCTGATTTAAAATACTTCTGGTTATGAAGCACCAAATTATCTTTTGGTAGAAATATGTTCAATATTCATCTTTGTTCAATATTGCCATCCCTACCTATTCAGTGGGTGACTCAGTAAAGCAGCTCCTTAAAAGTATAATAATGAACACCCACAGAAAAATAAATAGTAGAAAGCAGTGCCTTTCAAGTACTGTCATAATACTAATCATAACGTTTCTGCAGTTCTCTTAGGGAGATCACTCACACATTTCACAAGCAACTACAGCAATTCAGAAGAATCCTGAAAAATGCAGCACTGTTATCCCCACTCCATAAAGGCACGAGTGACTCTTTTGAGTAGAGCTTAGAGCAAAGGCTCACAGTCAGAAATGAAATTAAAATTAGGAACTCAGACCTTTGCTTTAATTGCTAGGAACCCTTTCTCCAAGTTGAACTAGACTGCCCCTCCAAGGATTCTTGCACAGAGATGGAAAATGCTGTGGCTCAGAGTCCACAGCTACTAGGATTCCATTAGCCAGCAGACAGCTCATTCAAATGAGTCTGTACCCACTTTATATCAGTATAAGTTCTGCTCTAAAATGGGTACTTGGGCTTTGCCAGCTTCTGGATATCTCTCTCTCTTACTCATACTTCTTCTAAGTTAAACTATCACACCACTGAACCGTTGTCCTGCATTTTCCAGGGAGTATATTTTCACCTAAGCTGAACCCAGTCCCTCCTATTTCTAGGCACAATATGGACTGGCTAGAAAACAATATAGTGCTTTAATATTATGACCACAGGAAAGTAAAAATAAAAAAAAAAAAAAAAAGAAGAAAGGCATGGACCATACCTCCTATGGTGTTTCTGCTGGCAGGAAGCAAGATATAGGTAAAGTGCAAGGTTTACACTCAAAATTCCTTGCATCCACAAGAAGGCAGTCTGTCCATGGACATTTTGCCTCAAAAAATGCCTCAAGCATTTATGTCCCATACTTGTGGTATTTTTTTTCTTTGCCTTTAGATATTCATTAACTATTGGATTATCTATACAGTAAAACCATACAGAGAGAAATCTATAAATTAATATTTTTAAAAATAGACATTAAAGGGGGAGGCGGAAGATGGAATATTTTATCCTGAACATTTATGTTTAGAGTGTTTTGGAAAGAGATGGTGCATCTTTAATTTCTCTATGGTATAAAGAAATGCATTAAGTTGCTGGTCAACTCTTTTTAAGGTGTTTAAACACACGGCTCATGACTGTTATGTAAAACTTCAGTACAGCCTTACAAACAACAAGGGTATAGTGTATTTGAAAATATAGTGTATAGCTTGGAAACTTACTCTGAATTTCTCTGAGGTGTTGAACTTTGCCATCAGCAAAAAGTATTTTTAGTAAAGAGGCCTTGAATTTTCAGACAACGGAGATTTCATCAGGTTGGGTCTCTGATTTTTCCATTACAGAAAAACATTAAATAGCTAGAATAGTTTATTTGTAAGTATGATTTCTCCTTTGATTCTATGAAGTAGAATTCATAAGGCTAAATCATGCCAAGAAGTGAGAAGCAGATCTGTTGGCTCCATAGTTCCTTTGCAAAAACCAAGGGCAACGTTCTGCAAGGTGGGCTGAGAGTTACACTCTGGAAGTGTGCTTTGGCCAGCAGTTCACCCATTTCTTGTGCATGCACCAACTACATCCCTCTCTTCTGCTAATTAAGTATTTGCAAAGTCATTAAGAGTCATTTTGTTGATTTGACTGGGCTTTGGAGTAGGCCGTGTGTAGTGTTGAAAGCTGTACAGATCCTACCAGCTCAGAGATCACCTCTCAGCTGTACTGATGCTTCTGAGCTCTAGCTCTTACCCAGCTCGCTGTCTCACACTGGGCTTTTGGGGTGAAACAAGAGCCAGACCAGAGGACCTCCCTCAGCCTTTTTGTACCACAGCATCTTAGGCAAGGTGTAGCCTTTAAACCAGCCATCCTATAAGACAGTAATGTTACTAAGCTGGTCAGTCACTAGGCTACAGAAAACCTATTTTGCTGGTCAAATAGTAAGAATAGATTCTTTATGTTTATTGTTATTTTCATTTTCTTGGAAAAGCTATGTGCAATTGATCTAACATTAGAGCAAGTGATTGGTGTAGCACTAATTACCTTATTACTGTGAACTGTAGTAATTTATTAAGCAGACTTTAAGCTAAACGCACAGAATTTTTCTGGTTTAGTTTATACAAAGGTCAGTGTGGGCCCAATCCTGCTGTCCTTTGACTTCATTCCAGGTTCTTTTGCACCAGTGTAAATCAAGAGTAGTTCCACCAACGTGAGTCAGGTATTACCTTCTATAAATCAGCATACCTCCACTCGCTCACAAGGCTGGCTCGATACCAGCTGAGGATCTGGATCACTGGAGTCATCAGGAAAACAACACATTTGTGCTGGTGTAAATAAATGAGATGTGTAAGGAAGACGAAAGGGTTTTTATCTCACAGAATATTCCCCTAGAGATCACAGGGACCATTGTCAGAGCTGGGCCCAGAGAGCGAGCCCACTGTGCTGCTGCGTTACCAGTTGTACTGGGGGTGAAACACACACACTGCATACCAGACTGCTACATTTTATAATAGGGACGAAATTTCTCTCCCATATTATGCAAATGAATCCCCTCCTGATTGCAATGGCAGCTCCAGTTATTTCACTGATAAACATGAAGACTGTTTAGGGTTATTGGGGACTTGGGGGAGGGGAAGAGGGGTTTGGTTTTTTCCTCTCAGAGAAAAAGTAATTTAAGTGAAATGTGCAAGGCAGTGTTTAATTGCTTCCTGCCTTGTTTGTACATAGCAATTTGGCTGTTTATTGGTTGTCTTTGTTCAGATTTTTATTGTAATTTGTTGCTATGTATGCAACCGAGTGTATGTTAAAGTTTAAACTTTGGTACGTAATAATGCACAATTTTATGTGCTTTAAAACTTTGTAAATATATAGATGAACAATGTATGCTGTGCTAACTGTGATCTTGGGACTTGACAACAATATTTTCATGCATATGTACCTGAAAATGGTTTGAAAATAGCAAAATATATATGGAGGATGGCGATAAGCCAAGATTAAATGAGTGCCGTATGACTCATGCTTCTTTAATAATTCCTGAAAGAGGCATGTATAGTACATAAAATAGACAATAACAATAATTTTAAAGACTACAAATATTTTTTATAACTTCAGATATTAAATACTATTTTAGAAAAAAGATTGGTTGATAAAAGAATTCTTAAATTCATTCAAGTGAATCATTGTCATAAAAATGTTCTTAACATAGATTTTTGTTTGATCTAATATCATAGAAACCCAGCTCTTTTAAGATGTAGAAGACCTGAAGTGCTCTTGCATTTTTACAACTCCTGTGATCTTCTAAAATTGCGTACTTCAAGTCTTCTCCCTTATTAACAGAAAAATGCTAGTGTATACATTCACAGAATCCTAAATACCATGCGTACTTGTGTATAATCTTTAAATTGTATTTTTTGAAATATGTTCTATCTGACTATCATCAGGTACCCACATATGTGAGCTTTACAATCCACGGAAATCTGAATGTAATTTGTGTTTTTCTCTGAATTCTTTTATTTTTATTGGAAAATGACTTTTTCTAACACCAAGCTTTCAAATATGGTCTCCAAATTTTGATTGTGGTCTACATATTCAGCAACCTAAACGAAATACACACGGCTTCCAGAGTTCGTAAGTTAAAATAACCTCCCATCAAAGTAATTGAAATTTAACTTATATAAATGTAAATGCCTTAATACAGAAGTGATATCTGAGTAGTCAGATTCGAAGTGGCATCTTTCTAATCTGTGTTACAGCTGCAGGAGTTGCTGGCATACAAGCATCTTTGCATCAAAGCAGCGAACAGCATAAAAATCCCACAGGCTGACAGACTGAGCCCTCTTTCTACAAGCCTGGGGGCTGTCACACAGGCTCTGCAGCTTTTAGCTGTGTGCTTACAGTGACAGCCAGACAGAATTTCTGGTGTGAATCCATGCTTTCAAGCCACATTGTAAACATACTGTATGGTGGGTATGTATAACCTGCTTGTAGTCGAGAGACACCCCAGATATCACCTACTGAGGAAATTACCTTATAAAAGTGAAACATGCTCTCCTGTTGTGATTCCTCTGTTCTTCACATATTCTTGTACACAGAAAAGAGGAGCATGGCAACATTTCTAAGGTAGTATAAAATTGGGTTACTGTATTTAAGCAAGAGAAAAAAGAACAACTCAGTTTTGAATGCTGAAGTGAAACTGGAAGGATTCTGCTTTGAATCACTATTTACTTTGTTTCAAAGATGGGCAGGTTGCTAAATGTATTTTAATGACCATACTGCCTGAGCCTCTCAACGTTTCATGTACTCTTCTCCCTTTTGTACAGATAATGCCATAATTGGAATAAGTGACATGCCCAAGGTCACACAGAGAGCTTGTGACAGAGCAGGGACACAATTATCTGGCTAGCATCGTTAGAACATCATAAATTATCCATAGCTTGTGCACAAGTATATATGGTAATATAAATGTTGACAAATATCTGTATTTCAGCTATGACATGCCAATTCATTGCAAGCTTTAGAATGACAGCATCCTACTGCAGTATCTGTGGGTATTTTCACACATGGAAAATATTTTAACCAAAATGCAGCCAAAGTGGAGTTAAGCAGCAGAGCAAAATAATTCTTAAAATATAAGATAAAACATGACTGATGGTCATTTCTGCCTCCTTGATTTTTAATTTCAAAATGTTAAGATTCTTACCACATTTAGTGGGTTAGTAAAAGGGGAAAAAAATGCTAGTAATTAGTAATATACAGTAACCTAACAAATTAACTAGAAAAAAACACTGCAAGACAAAGAAGGATTTTTATATGCATGTACTTAAATTACTCTGGTGCACTTTTGCATGTACCATGCATTTTTTAGGGCCTGGTTGTTCTATGTCTTGCTTGCCCTGAGCTGAGATCTCTTCTTTCTGTAAGAAGATAAGTAGGTGAACAGTGCAATTCTTGCAGACCTTTAGAACAAGTTTGCCGTGGTTCCTTGAAGCACAGTGCTGTTTTATAATTGCCTCTGTGTTCTATGCTGTTTAACTGAAATCCCTTTAAACCAATGGGAAAGAAGTTAACAAGCTCTTATAGGCATGTTTTTGACTCATTCTTCAGACAGCAAAAGATAACCATTTTGCTGTTACATTCAAATGTATTAACTTATATAAACTGTCATCTCTCTGAGCAACCTATTAAATTATTTTTTAATTCTGTCTTTAAATAAAAGCTTTGGGTTTGAGTTGGGTTTTTTGTTTGTTTTTGCAAACACAAACACACGGCTTTGCTGTTCTCTTTCCTAGACTGCTGTTTTCAAACAAATATATGTTGATTTAGAAAAGGGTTATTAAAATGTTTCTATTTTCTTGGAGTTTTTAATTAATAAATATTAATTAATTAGTCCTAATTAATCAGTAGGACTTCTGCTTATTACCTGTGTGAATAACAGATCTAATTGTTCTGATTTTCCAATTCACCTTTATTATAGTAAACATGCAGGAAAAAAACTCAAGTAGAATCCTCTGCTCTGCTGCTTACATACACTCTATTGCAAAGAAAAAAAATGGTAAATGGAGCTGTGATTTTTGAGCTTTACAAATTAATATTAAAGTCAATTTAAAGACACAACAGCCTTGCATACCAGTAAATATAAATGCTTTGTTTTGGTAATATCAAAATAAAATCACTTAATTTGGTGATATGGGCTTTTTTTTTTTTTTTTTTTTACTGAGTCAATGTGATATTTTCAAATAACTTATTTTAAAATTTCAACCAAATTTGATTTTTCAGGGGGAAAAAAGGCAATACCAAAATGTTTTGTCCAGCATTGTTTGTAATCACTTTCTGAAAATCCTGAAGCAAAATGTTTTAAGTGTGACTGCCTTCATTAAGTGGTGAGAAATAAATCCATAATAGATGACTGGGCTGAAGCACCCTTCTGTAAGAAATCCCAACATCTGCCACTGCTGATTTTAGTGGTATTTGGTAGTGCTTCTCACTTCTGAAAATCAGGCATTTTGTTTAAGCGCTTAACATTAGTCACACATATATGAGAATGTGGCTCTGGTTCCCCTCTGCTGTGATCATTTCTGGACCAGAAAAGATTTTGCCACCTACCTGGGGGTTCTTCACAAGAACCTCCGTGGCCTTTGCCTTTTCCCATATTGCTTGTTAAAATGTTTGAGAAAGCCTTTTTTTTAGCCTTTTTTTTTTTATCTTCTTTTTTTCCTGAAATGGTTGCAGAAAGGACCTAGGTGAGAACTTGGGCTTGAATAATTTAACACCCAGTTCTCATGGCTACAGTACTTTGAACCCAGCCCCAGCAGAACAAGGATTTTTTTCAAGCTTTCTTCTGAGGCACACTTGGTCCTTCCCCCCTCTGTGCCTTGCGGTTTCATTCTGATCCCCCGCTCTCTCGTGGCTCCATCCTGATCCCTCTCTTCCTCGAGTCTGAGTCACAAGAGCAATAACCCTGCCTGCTTCAACCTACTCAGTGCCTCAGCTGTTAGGGTAAAGCCCATGCTCCCGAGGGACTCACGTTTGAGTACAACCCCAGGATTGTCAGGGCTGTGGCTGGCAGTGCAGCCGAGGGGACAGTCTAAGGCTCTATTTTAATCTTCTGGAGTCCAGCCAAACACTGGAACGGAGCTGCCAGCACGAGGGGGGCCCTCCCACTCACTGCGCCTGACCTCCCATCAGGAGAGGTGCTGGTGTGTTCCTTCTCAAACTACTAGGGCTCTTTCATTGCGCCTGACCTCCCATCATGAGTGCTACCAGGGATCCAGCTTCGACTACTGGGGGCTTAACCCTGGCACAGATCCAGCACACGAGCTACTCACTGCTTGTCTCCAGATGTAAGATGCACCAAGTGTAAATTCACATGCCGCAGGCTCAGCTGGAGGGGGCTGTTTCAGGTACTTTGTAAGAGCAGCCATGGAGCACTGCCAACTCCTCGCCCTGTCTGACACAGCAGAACAAACCCCCGCGTGGTTTTCAGCTGCTCCTTATCTTTTTATTTAGGAAGATGCATGTAACCAGCATTTTGCATGTACTAATGGTCCTAGCTTGCATCTGTATTCCTGCAGCTGACTGCAGCTCATCTACAGAAACACCCTCCTGTCTTGAGTGGTACCAGCTCCACAGCCTGTCCCCACAGACAGTAATTAGGTAAGTAAGACACGTCTGTGCCGTGGGCGTAGGTGAGGCGAGGAAGAAGCCTGCAACATGCCTTACCCTCTCCGAGGTGCCCAGGGATGTGAATTTTACAAAGGACCATTACAGAGGTTAGCAGTTCAGCTCAGTCATGCTAGCTTTTCCTGCTCAGCTTTGCAGATCTCTCCTTCAATGCAGGCAGCAAGCACAGCAGCGGTCTCCTCCTGCCCATACTCCTGGTTTGCTCAGAGCACCAGGACGTCAACCGAAGCACATCCTGTGCCAAGAGCTTTTCCCTGATGCCAGTAAGCTCTGAGCAGGGACCTTATTTATTAGCAGCCTCTTAGGCTATTTTTTTACATTTGCTGTGTATCATAAATAACCATATCACCTTCCATGCCAATCCAACACACCTTGCAACGCTATTTGAGTATTTTTCGTGGAAAGAGAAATATGCTTTTACCAGCCTAAGTCAGTATGTCCTTATTAAATTCATTAGTTTGCTACTAAATATGCCTGTTGCATCAGCTCTGCAGAGCTATGTAGGTTTACACCTTAGTGGCCCAAAGCCTCTGATGCTGCTGTGGTGACAGAGTGGCGGGAGAAAGCCTTGTCCTGTGGAGGTTCACGTGTGGCTCTGGGTACCAGCCAGGGCTAATGCAGCCCGAATGCCCCTCGCCACTGCTGCCTGGGCACCCACAGCTTGTGCCTGCCCTGGGGCCCGGGCCGGGCCCCGCTGCCCGCCGCGCCTCCCCTCACCTCCCGCTGCCCAAAATGGCGTCTCGCGGCAGCCGGAGGGAATGGAGGGTGCCAGGCTTTTCTTGGGGTGCGCTGCGTCAGGTGCAATGCCCTCATGTGCTCCACGGGCTTCGCAGGGTATGGGACGGGTAAATATACAAGGACTTATAAACGAGTGGGATAAAAAAAACCCCTCTGGTGTTCTCCACAGGCCCTGGGCACTTAGCCACGACCTTACAGTAGGGCCACGCTCCAGACATGGCGCTTGCGTTGTCTGCATGGATCGCTTCCTCTACAACACCCACCAATGGCCACTGCTGCCACCTCTCAGGTATTTATCGGTTTTGGGGCTCTAAGGTGACCTGAGACCTGAGAGTGATGGGGGCTGTGACACAAGTGGGCTGGGGTGGGTGTGCATTTGGCTCACCGACACAGAGTCATGACCGCTCTGAACCTCCAGAGCTGCAACCTGCAGCCATCCCCACCAGCCTTAAACTCACTGTACAGGGATCTGCATCATGTCTGAAAAAAGCTGTAAGAGTTTTCAAAGCAAAAAAGATTGAAAAGTGCTGTTCTGAGTCACTGGGAAACACCTGATGTGTACAAACATGCAGGCGGGGGTCCATATGGATGAGGCGTTTTGACAACTGAGGGCAGCTCGTGTGTCAGCCTTGCTGGATGAGTCTCTGGAAGATGGTTTGCACATGCGTTCTTGGCAAAGTGAAGCTCATAAAGATTACTCTGTTTGAGTGATTGCATCACCACAGGTTTCTGAGTGACTTCAAACTCAAGATGCATATTTTAAGTCTCCCCTGCTGTTGCTGATAATTTGTTCCATATTTACCATATTACTTAGTACTCGCAAATGGGGTTTTTTTAAGAGCGTAAATGTTAATTAAATTAGATAGCTGTATTCACAGCAGGCCAAACTCATCTCTGGCCCTTGATGCCATTGCGGGCCATGGTTTTAACATTCAGGATTAATTTATCGCTATTGACTTTCCCCCTACATTAATCCATTGTACTTGAAAAGAAATGGAGCTTTCTCTTCAGTGTAAGCTCAGATGGTAACTATGTGTTGAGCTTTGTGCTGGCATTAGGTCTTAAAGGTTTTCAAAGGATTAGGCTACTGAAATTGTATTGCTTGTTAAAATATAAATAGGTGATGAATATATACAATTCTGGACTTACTCAGAGACCACAGTTCTTATATCTGCATCTGTCAAGGCAGGATTTGGGTAAGAATGTAGGTAAAATAAAAAGCTTAATGCAACAAGCTTTTAAAACCACATTTACTCAGCTGGAGTTTTTATGGTAATACTTTTTTCTTGAAGTAAATCAGCAAACTCCCACAATATCAGAAAAAGAGTCAACTCAGAACAAAATTGTTTCATGCAGTGGTCTTGCACATTCTGCAGAGATTGCATCCAGTGTCCAATATTGCATTTTTAAAATCCATTTAATAAAATAATATTTAAGACAACATAGTTACCTTTTATTAATAGAATATGCTTTACACACTTGATGATAGCTTTCACTTTGGAGCAAGTATGAAGTAAATGAGATCCATGCTGTTGGGCCCACTAATGTGCAAGCTGACAAGGGATCTGTAGTTTTTGTGAGAGATAGCTTTATTATCTCACTTTTAACATTTCTACCTTATTTGCTAAATAAGTTCAACCAATGCTGAGAAAAAATATTTCCATTTTGGCAGTTAATTTTAAAAACAAACTGAAGATTCATTTCAGTGTCCACTGAAGCCATGAAAGCTTTAGAGAGCACAGCTGTACTGAGAGCATCAGCTACCTGATTACATCTCAAGTAGGCAATAATCTAGATTTCAACTTTCATGTTAAAAATCTCATTTGAAGTGGCAAACTAATGTCTTTCGCTGTTATTTTTCTTGCTGAATGTCTCCTCTCTTTGTGGTTTAACCAATTATTTTAACTTTTATTCTTTACCAAATGACCAGATTTACCACATACAGATCCATATTAATGCCTGTTAATAAAAGTAGTAAAGTATTTCATCCTGTTCTGGTAGTCAGACTTCAGAAAGATTCAGAAGGATCAGTGGAGATGTATAAGAATGATTCAGGGACTGCAAAACATACCTTAGAGCAAGATACCTAGGCAACTATTTCTAGTTCATTTAACCAAGAGGTGACTAAGAGCTATTATTCAGTAGGTATGTGTCCTGGTTTTTAGCTGAAACAGAGCTGGGCTGCTTTTTCAGTAGCTAGAATAGTGCTGCATTTTGCTTTCCAGACTGGGACTTGTTATGAGAGAGAGAGACTGATAACATACCAGTGTTTGCATTTTTGTCACTGGAAGTGAAGGACTTTGTGTTTGTCCGTCTACAAGCGCAAGATTTAAAGGGGGGTGAGGAATATGAAGTGAATCAGCTCCATGGGCATTTGGCTCTGCCAAGGGGCTCTTCCATCTCCTGTCCCCCATGGGCAGGAGATTCATGAGGGGCTCTTCCTCTCTTGCTCTCTCTGGCTTTCACTCGGGCTCTGGCTCTCCTGGGACTGTGGTTTCAGTTCGGGATTGTCGCTCTCCTGGGATCGTTATCTGGGAACAGGACGGGCTCATTCAGAGGGTGGTGAGCAATGGCACTGGGTATCACTCATTTCCGTATTTTATTACTCTTATCATTATCACTATTATTTTAATATTAGTATTATTTTAAGTTTTCTTTTATTTGTATTATTAAACTGTTCTTATCTCAACCTAAAAACCCCCTTACCCTTGCCCCCCCCCCCAATCCTCTCCCTTATCCCCTGGGGGTGGGGGGGGCAGTGGGTGAATGGCTGTGTTGGCTGCTAGCCAAGGGCCAGCCTAGTGAAACTATCACAGTATGTTCATGAGAAGGATGCTTCAGATTGTAAAGGTGTCCTAACATTGAAAAGAAACTGCGTTGTGAGGCCCAGTGTCTGGGTACTAGAGAAGTTTTAAGCAGAAATAGGGAGTACAATTAAGTTTTGGAGAAACTTGCTGAAGATTGACATGCCCTTTGCACAGAACTGCCTCTCTAAATTCACGTTTCTTATTGGCTATGAAAAAAAATAGATTATTTGCCTCCCAATACCTTTTGTTAAATAAGAAAAAGCAACAAATGTGACTTACAATGAACTCTAATATTATATTTAATACATATGCAATCAGGTACATATACCACAGCATGTATTCCCATGAAAAATTTTAGGAGGAGCTTTGCTCTCAAAATAGTTTGTATTTGGCCCTATGTGTGCATTATTTATGTGCAAACATAATTTCTGTGAAAATTGAGGGAAATTAATAAAGGTTAAGTCATTAAAAGAAATATCAGTTCAGGTGGTCACACTTTGTGTGCCCAAGGTCTGTTTTGGGGTTTTTTTAAGGCTATGTGCAAAGTTATAACAAAAACTGAAGAATGAGTTGAACTTTGCCTCTAGAAAATGTCTCTTGTATTGGGGCATTCTTTAAATTAAAAAAATATCTATTGAATACTTTTTCATACCCGATGGTACAAGATAGCAATTCCTCTCTTTAATGTGAAATTTGTGGAAAAAGAACCAATTGTCCCCATTCCCTTTGAGCTTCACAGTGTACATTTGCTGTACATACTTTCAGCATAATGTAGTTAGTCCTGCTGGTGTAACAGTTAATGTCTCCCATGCTTTAAGACAGGAATTATTTCGGTCTGCATTGTTAACTAGTCTAAATAGCCTGCATGTTAGCACCCCCTGAAATTAAGCATAGTTTTAGACTTCACATGATGCTTAGCAGTTTATTATTGGCTTCATATTTTGTGGACTTTCATAACACACGGTCACTGCCCTTTTGTTATAAAAATCAACAGCTGTAGAAAAAATAGTGCAGCTGGGCTCTGCCTGTTCCTCTGGTGTTTCTGTCCCTGTCCTAATCCGCTGAGCCCTGCTGGAGAATGCAGAGCCCTGAGCAGTCGTGTACCAATACCTCTGTGCTGCTTAACTAGTTTGGGGAAGGAGTAGGCAGTCCGATCGGTCGGGTTGTTGCCAGTCAGGAGTGAGTATTGCACAGACCTTGCTGTGTGTGCAGTGCCTGCCCGGGAGTGGGAGCATCGCCTTCAGATCTTGGTGATGACTCTGCCCCAATCTATGGCCTGAGAATCTCGGCATTACCGAGACCTCTGAGAAGGACATTGGAAAATTATTGGCAGTGTGAGTGATCTTGACTTGAATCTTCCAGCCTGAACAATGTAAAGCTCTGGCTCTGTCCTGTACCCTCTCAGCTGGCAAGAAGGCACAAGTTGAAAGTGCAAATTTGTATACTTTGAAGATTGCTTTTGTATGAATTGATGGGGGACAGACAAAAACACTTGTAGTAGCACTGAGGCTACAGAATAAATAAACTGGGGCTTTGTGCATCCAGTTTTACTGGAAATTAAGTTGAGACAGAACTTCACTTTTTGAAAGAAGTGAAGGATACTGGAAGTTGAATGTCCCAAATAAGAGTGTTGGTTCTGGGAGATGATCACAGGTAAGATCTGCCCTTTTGGATGCACTTTTGGCAGGAGTGAAAGTTGGCAGAACTAAGCCAACAACAAGAGCTTTAAAAATCCCATCCTTGCCCTTTTAGTTCTCTGGGTAATAAGTCCCCTTGGGTTGTGTGACTGTACACAGCAACACACCTTTAAGTACTTCCGTGCTGGTTTTGTGTATTGGCTCATGCTCTTTGTTAGTTGCCTCTGGCAGGTTTATAAATTATCTGCTGAGGCTTATTTTGTATATGTGATTTCTTGAAACATGCTTAAACTTAGAAGATACTTAGTCAGTATCCGTGTCTCCTTAAAGACATTCTGCTATAATATGTTGCTCTCACTATTAGCTTTTGGATTTCACAGAAACTCATAAATGCCTCTTGACCAGCAGATCTGCTGTAAAGGTCTGCTTGCCATAAAGACCGCTCGCCTGCTTGCTGACCATGTACTGTTTGTCAAGGTTTCTCCTCTCCCGTTTCATCAACTCAACCTTGTTGGCAACAGTAAACAGTTAAGTAGCTAAATGTCTATTCAGTGAGTGGCCTGCCAAGTTACCAATGCAAGCATATTTTTGTAAAGAAATATGCAGCTCAACTTGTGGTGGCCATTGAGAAGCTGAGCTGCAAAAACATCAACACCACAAGGACACAATATTTTTCTCCTGATTACAACACGCTTATTTATTTTGGGATTCTTATGCCAGTTGAGGACTACAGGGCAGTGACACTAGAAGAGTTGTCCAGATGCCAAGGAAAAGAGAGAACTGTATACATGCTCTTGTCCTGAAATGGTGTTGGGAAGGGAGAAAGGCTGAGTAGTGATTGGAAAGAATATGTTTCCATAAACTTTTTCAAGGATTCAGATTGCTCCCACAACAGATACCTGCAATACTTTGAAAACAGGTATAAAATCCATCTGATTGCTAAATTCTCAGGTCTGCTCATTCACTCAAAGAGAGTGCAGAGATCTGCAAATTCAGAACAACTTTTATTTTAAAATTAAGATAAATTATTACCTTTCAAACTAGGTGGGAAAGCCGTCACCTAATAAGATACTTGTGGTGGGTGCAAACCCTGTAGTATCTATTCCCAGGGCCTGAGCAATAGTGGGCTCTAACATCTGACTGCATTGGTCAGGTGGCAATAATAAAAAAAAATAACTATAATAAAGACTTTGTTTTGGTTTATGTGGAAAACGCAAATCACCATGTCTTTCTATAGTATATTCAGACAGGTTTTTTACCTCTTAATCTGTGATGGTTTCCATGTGAAGTCAACCGCTCCAGCACTCAGCATTATTTACAATTTTTCTATTCACTGGCAGTTCACAGCACTTTTTGAAAGAGACTGTGTTCATCAAAATGTATGGAGCAAAGGCTCCATTTTTTCTTCTGGGTCTTACCACAGTATCTGAAGTTTTTAAAGCCTTCTTTTAAAAGGCTTTTTTCCTGTTTTATCTAAAAAAAAAATAAAAAATAAAAAAAATTGAGCATAGGTGCTGAAGCACAGGTGTGCTGAAGCAAACCAGCAGACGGTACTGTTTCATTGTCTTTCTTCTGTCATACCATCTGTTACCTCATGGTTTTAACTTATGCTGTAAACTTTTGTGGGAGCAGAGATGCCATTTCTCTTACACATTTGTACGATACCAAACATGGTCGGTCCATGTCTAAGCTTTTAGGTACTATGATAATATAAATAATAAATCTTTGAAAGGATATATTTTTTTTATCTTCCTAGTATCATCATGGGTGTGATGTCATTTTATGGCTCAAGAACTAAGACATAGATGGTCTACAGACAAAATTATCAAATATCCCCTAACTGTGGGTGTGCTTATTCAAGCCACCTAAGAGCTGATATTTCAGATCAGGACTTCATGTGTTCAAAGCATAGTTCCTGTTGGCTTGGATTGCAGCTGTTGTGAGTGCATGCCCTGCTATGAATGGAGTCCCAGCTGAGGCTGCATAGCTTAAGCATTGTCGAAAATGAGAGATACACATTAAGTGACCACCTGTGAAAAGTTTTCAGTTGCTTATATGCTGCTGCACTGGGATTCTTTGGCAGAACACAGGGAGAAAATTCATTTTTCTGTGATGATGTTCAGTTCCTGCCAGTGTTGCCTTTATCATTTTGTAATCTTCCGCTTCGTTCACTACTTAGCTTCTAATTACTGTAACAAATCAGAGTCCTGTTTCTGCAACAGCCTCCTTTCATTTCATATCCATTGTCAGCAAACTCCAAAGATTAAAAAGAAAGTCCGCACACTGCCTATAGAAAGAAAAACATAGGAAACAAATAGCATTTGCTCAAGTAGTGAAAAACTGTAGCATGAAGCGTGAGAACAATTCAGGGCTGTTTCTCAGACACTAATGCACATGATAGAACATGGCTCATTATCAAAAATGTGTTTCCTCCACACGAAGGCCCTTCAGCTTTATTCCTTTCTATTTTTGACTGAAGGTGGTTGAAGGTCCCGTATCCCCAGAGCTGATATTTGAGAAACAGTGACTATTCAGATAAAATAGCTTTATAAAAGCAACAATTACATTACATTTAGAAGGCTGCTTCTAAACTCCATTTTGTCTGTATCATATTTCCTTGCTGCAAGGATTACTTTGAGAAGTTGTGCAGAGAACAGCCAGTATTTCACACACTGCACAACTCTTCCAAGTAGCTACAGTTCTTATTCTGTCATGTTCATTGCCAGTTGATAAAGCCACCGTTAGCAGCGCTGTGGAGTTCTGTCATTGCCTTTCATACAGCTGTGATTTGGATCTTTCTTTCTAATTGATGAGTAACTCCCACTCTAATGAAATCCGAAGATGCTATGAAATCCGTGAGGCCCAGTGGCCTATCCCTGCCAACGTGCTACTCTTATAAAAGATAAAAAACAGACCTGAGCAGGGAAACTGAAGCTCTCTTCTCAATTTTGCTGTTTTGTGACCTTGGGCAAGCTGCTTCAGTACTTTTTGTGCTTTTATCTTCTCATCTTTTACCTGTGTAATCTATTGAGATCATCCAGAATTCAGACCCTGAACTGCCATTCAACACATGCACAATGCCTACTGCAACGAGATCCTAATTGCACTGCGCTAACATCCACCTGATACCTTTAGCTGAAAAAAGCAAAGTGAATAACTGACAGAAGCTGAACTCGACAGAATAATCACTGAGCAAGCACTCAAGTACGCCTAGCATGGTGCAGAAAATGTGTACTGGTTTGTATGAAATCGGTTGGATTCTCTTCCCAACGTCTCTGATAAATCTCTTTACAAAACCACAGCTGTCCTTGTATATCACTGTATATGTGTTCTTGATGTTTTGAAACCTTTCAAAGCAGCCTTTCCACAAGGAGCCATTATTTTCCTATGTTCTTAGTCCAGGATACAATAGTCTTATCTCCTTGTACAAAATGGCTTCTTTACCCAGTGAATGATGTAGTTTGAGCCAATCACATCAAAGTCAAGTTTCATTATAAGCAGCATCGTGTGTGGCACAGCAGGGTTTTAAAGCACTCTCTGGGATTTCAGAGCTCTCAGTTCAGTTTTCAGTTCTGTCATAGATTCATGCGACCATCTCTGCTCAGGTGGTGACTGGTTGCACCTGCATCGGGGAGGAGCCATGCAGCCCAGCTGGAGTACAGCCAGGCTGGCCAGGCCCTTGGGTGAGACAGTGGGATGGGGTCTTCTAGCAAACCCAACCCTGGTGTTCACTGCCAGCTGTACACAGCTCAGATCAGCACCTGGCTAATCACAGATCAGCATCTGGCTCTTTCCCCCACACACCCTGTAGTTTTGCCACTGGTTTGAGCAAGCATTCACGCTTGGGTTAGGTTCCCGCTACCTTAATAAACATGAGCTATACCAGAACAGGGACTCAGTGACAGGAATCTGGATGGAAGCTGTTCTCTGAGGGGTTTGCTCCTCTTGGAGATCAGCATTCCCTGGTGCTCGGTGGCAGCATCCCTTCTTGGGATACTTGTGTGTGCAAGCACATGCACTCTCATCTGCTGCCTTTGGGTTTGCCTTTTCATCAGCTAAACAGGGATCTAAGGGAATCAAGAGGCTTGATTGCTCTTTGTTGCTGTCTTTTGAAAGGCTCTGTTGACCATTAAAATCCATGGGAGCTTTTTCTGTCACTTCACAGGCTTCTTGAATGAAGCCCTTTCCAATGTCAGGATCTAAGCTGCAGGATCAGGCTCTTACCTTGAAAATCTGTGCATTGAGCGCCTCGTATCTTTATCTATATAGCTGTTGAACTAATCAATAAACATTCTGCTAGTTACATTTATCCTCCCAAGCTGAGGGATCACGCACCACTGGCATTGAAAAAGCTGAATTATTTGCCCCGGTTCATGCTTTTGAATAAAATTGACAGCTATGAGATGGAAATGTTCAGCTCTTAAAAAAAAAAAAAAAATTGCTGCAGGAAAGATTTATCAGACAGAGGTGAAGTCTTTGACCCAGTTTTGTCCTGCTGGGGTCTCACTGAATGCCTTTCCAAGCTACAGAGGGAGAGGAGGAGTCCCAAGCATTGATATTTTCAGGTAGCTCTTCCTCTCAGAGCCGCGATAGCCCAGCAAGCCAGTGGGGTTTTAGGACATGTCACTGGCTTTGCGGGTCAGGCTGAGCAGCACTTTGCTGGTCAGAGGTGGCTGCAGAACAGGACTCAGGGCTTGCTAAGTCAGACGCTGCAAGTCCAGGGAGGACCTGTAGACCTGAAGGTGTGTGAGGAGTAATAAAGCTCCCTTGGATCAGCCTCGGATACAGGCACTTTGGTCATAAGTAAAGTGAGAATGAAAAATCAAGCCCAGTGATTAGCTTCATTGCCTCTTCTTTTTGTTAAAAGGGAAATGTCTTCACATCTTTGTAAATCTGAGCTGGGCACCTCAGGGTGCCACATCCACTGACAAGAGGCAGTCAGGGAGGAGAGGAGCCCTTGGGGTGCTCTAACCTGAGCAGGGCTGGCTCACAGGGACCCTCGCTGGGGGGAAGCACCGGGGCTGGTGGGGTCTGGGGGGCTGGCAGAGGCCTGAGGGCTGGTGGGCCTGGGGGGCTGGCCGAGCTCAGGGGGCTTGCGGGCCCAGGGGTCCGGTGGGGTGGCAGGTCTGGCCGGGAGGGTTGGGGTGGGCCCCGCGGAGGGCTGACCCAGGCAGGGTGCCGGCAGGCCTGGGGGGCGGGGGGGAAGTGAGGGTTTTATGGAGTGGATCCCTGCGGTCTGGCTCCACACTGAAATATTGTCCTAGTCTCAATGACATAAACACAGGGCCAGCCTGTGATCCTGGCGCCAGCTTCAGCTTAGGGAATGTGAATGAAAGTACCAGTGGGGTCCAGGCAAGAAGGAGAAGAAAAAAATCCCAACTGTAATTACAAATAAATCCCAAACCCTTTCGCTCTCATGGCTCACTTAGTACAGCAAATAGCCTCTGATTCTCTACAAATAAGTCCCAGCTTAGTTACTGACAGATCTAGCGAGAGGCAGTTAATGGAATAATGACTAAGGGAAGCTTAGGGTAATTTACAAACGGTTCCCAGTGTTGGAGGGTGAGTGTCCGTGCCTTGCCCCCCTCCCTGCTCCTTCCAGCTCCTGCAGCAGTGAGCCACTGGGCAAGAGCTAAGCCTAGGCACACAAGGGCCGTCTCTGAGACTGGCGGGGGAAGGCTGCTTATTTATTTATTTATTGAAGAGATCTAACACAGAATGCTGACAGGCAATCTCCAATATCTAGAGCTGAGTTGTACCCCTGGAGAGTGTCATTTAGGTTAGGGTCTGCAGAGCAAGGTTATTCCTGCCTTCTTTTTTGATAAGAAAAGTGGGGGGATCTTAAGTGAAAGTGGCATAAAAAGCCATCTCTGCCATGCGACACTTTAAATGAAGCAGTGTTCCTTTTGCTTCTTTTTCTGTTACAAAGGCATGTCACTTCTTTGAATGCCTTGTCCAAGTCTGTTTCAATACCTCATATTTGAGTTGAAGTGCTCAGTTTGCTTACAAAAGTTAACCTTCATGTTCAGAGTGTGGAGAACTCTCGTGGAACTTCCACAGTGGTTAGGGCAATTCTGTTTTGTTTGGTTTTGATCTTTTTGTAAATAAAAATGGAATCGTGTTCCAAAGACATATTATCCTATCAAGAATAAGAGTAATGGAAAGGCTATTCCTACTTAGGAACAATTGCACATGCATGTATACACACACCCTTGCACAGACGCACAAATATATAGGGAGAGAACAAATCCAAATAATAGTCAGAATATATGTGTCTGGCATCTTAGTGAATGGCTGATGTGTTTATTACGAAAACAAGTACTTTAAAGGTGATGTGGCTTCAGAATGTGTGCTAAACAGCAAGGATATTCAGTTGAAGTGTCATTATTTCAATCTTGCTTGAAAGAAAATGATCCTAAGACCAAGGTGGATGGGGGAAGGTCTTGCTGATTCTTAGTCCTGTGATGGGTTTTTCCTTGTTACTGTGCCATCTTAGGCTTTCCAGGTATCTGTATTAAAAGGAGGAGGGTAGTAGTTGCTTGTTAATATTTTTTGATGAAAAAAAACCCCAAAGTACTTTCAGGTGAAGTTGACTATATGTAAGCAATGTTTTGCTGTAAGTAAAGTAGTAATTTGTGACCACTTCTTTCTTTGATGTGGAGATGTTTGCTGTGGGGCTGTTTGTCTTGTATTCCTACTATATCCTACTCTACCCTGTGTCAATTCTCTTTGAGAGATGGTGGTGTTGTGGGATGTTGCACTGTACCCAAGAATGGCTCTAAAGCTTTTAACTTCATCCTGTAATTGGTGTGTTGTGTGAACTGCAATAAAGGAAAGATATTTTTAAAAAGGGAGGGGAACAACATATTTAATGAGGATGAGTAAACACACTCAAGGTGTAACTGTAGATATAAGAAAAATAAAAGCAGCTGGGGGGCTTCTGAGACATTGTTTGTCTTGAAAGTGATGAGAAGAGGCACCATCAAAAGACTTGTTTTACTACAGTCATGCTTCATTATGGGGAAGGAGAGTGTGGGGAAGGGGAGGGGTGGGGGTTCCCTACGTGACCAGGTTGCCAGAAGAGAGAACCTAACTCGTTTGCATTACCTAATTAATCCCTGAACCCAGTCAAAGCCTGAGTCAGAGGGAGAGAGCAAATGTCAGATCTGTGTCTGGGAAGCTTAGATTCATTATTTTACTCGCCTGGGTCCCTTTGCCTTTACAGGCAAAGCCTTGAAACTGCCAAGCCAAAGAAACACATCCCAGAGATTCATACTGAAGATGAGCAGGTTTGGAATAAGTCTCCTTTGTGTCTGTTTCTGTAACTGAATTAATCCCATACCCCCATGTGTGTGTGTCTGTTTCATCGTTTGTGAGAGAAAGTGGAAATCATTCCATTTGCTACTAAAGGTACAGACAGGTTTCCTGGAAAAGTGTCCTGTTGAACATACAGCTTTTCACAGCCGGCTCAGTCACTGTGCGTTTGTAGCGGCTGCAGAGATCACATTATGCACACAAACTCTGGGTGACCATTGTGATCTACTTCTTTTTGAAGAGATCAGATTCCCTAAAGGGATAAAGCATAAGAAGCTGAAAAGAAGTGATAAATACAAAATACTGGGGAAAGACACGCAGCTTAATCTTTTTCTAGTTATTAAAACTACTTCATCCCTGCAGATTTTCCATCCAGAGCAAATTTAAAGAATGTCTAATAAAGCAGTGGGTTCCAATTTGTGGAACCTTCCTCTGCTGCATTTATTCTTGAGGCAAAACTACAGTCAGGAGCTGGTTTATATATTGGGCTAAATTCTACTCTTTTATTACTCTGTAGCCAAAACACTTCTTGAGAGCATGAAGTGCATCCATTCTAGATTTGGTCTTGGCTTTTGGAGTTAGATATATTTGCGATCTTGCTCCCCCTGGCTCTCTGGTCAGGATTAGACCCCTGCCTTTGGGATTTTGTGCTTCCACAAAACCCATGAGTCTCTTGGAAAATTTCACCCCAGCGAAATTCGTCTGAGGCAACATTTACTGAGAGCAGAGGACCTGGGGGCACAGGACTTATTTAACAGAAGTACTTTTAAACTAAGTTTAATTTTCCTTCATTCATAACCAACAGGCTAAATATGATGTAATCGGATTTATTTTTTCCTCTTCACCCCCACTGGAGCCAGGAAAATTAAGTAGTTGAGAGAAAAGGGGTTGTCATTTTCAGTCAAGCAGCCATTCATCATATAGTATTAGACAATTAGCAATAAAACATTTGAAGGGCTCCATTGGTGCTAAAAGGGCAAGGGGGTCTTTTTAAATATCAGAGGTGGGAAATGTTATGTATCAGGGTTATTCAGTAGCTGGCATCAATGAACCACTCGCACGCAGGGCTTGATTGGGGGCTTGCTGTATTTTTCACTTCATTGAATCTCTGTCACTTGGTTATCTTTAGTGTTTTATAAAAAAAAGAATAATAAAAACTTGGTTTATATCAATAGATGTTTATCTTCATAAGTAGGCTGGCAAAAAAAGGTTGAACACATTCCTACTTGTCATGTGTGTATATATGGAATATATGCTGCTACAGAGAGTTTGTTTGGATAAACAACATTGCCTGTGTGGAAATTCAAGTCCCCGTCAGGAGCCATTGCTTGTAAATAGAAGTGTCATTTTTTAACATAAAAAATGCCTTGGTTTCTGTTTCATCTTTGCCAGTTCTTCCACTGGCCTCTCTCCATAATGAATTGGTCTGCAAACTGTGAGACACTCAACCAGCTCTGGTCTTTTCTCTTGACTGCTGAGATGTTAGTATTTGGCACAAAAGGTAGGGCGGTTAGGTGGGGTAGAGGAGGGGGAGGATTTAGAAGAACTTTGGGATTCCTCTGTTGCAAACCTTTTGCATTAATAAATAAATAAATAAAACTTTAATTCCTCCAAGTGGGGTTGCAGCCAAGAAAACTCTGTTCTGAGAGATTCAGATTTATGGCAGAAGACACTGCTGAGAGAAAAAGCAAGGAATAGAGACAGTGGAGTTCTACCTCCCATGATATATAGAGCCAAGGGGAGGTATAAATACCCGTCACTTCCCGGACCTTCTTTTAAAAAAAAGACAAACACCCAGGATCCTGTCTCTGGTTGGCTTGCAGCGAGGCGCCCTCATAAAAGCTAAGATAAACAGTTTATCAGCAGATGAATGCACAAGCTCTGTTCTAAAGACAAAAGTCTATACCTTAGGAAGAATGCAGGAGCAAGAGGAGAGTGGGCTGAGAATCAAGGAGGCACAGTGTTTCAGGAGAAAGAATGACATGAAATGAGAAAAAATAGAGCAATTCTTTAAGGATCTTGCAAGATTTTATTTTCTTCTTTTACACCGTTTTCTCTCTTTTTTTTAGGGGGTGGGGCAATGGGTACATCTCTTTACATATAGCTGTACTTAAAGACTAAGAAATTACTTGTTTTATTTGGGGACGGGGGTCTCTTTTTTTTTTCCTTTTTTCATTGCTTTAATGCGTCAGTCATCTTAGGATCTACTCCACTATAAAACATTCATCCCAGAGCTTAGTTTCAAAATATATTATTTATACATCATTTATCACTGCAGATACAGGTTCTTGGCCAAATGTATCCTTCCCTGTCTCCATTCTGATGGGTTTTCAAGGTAGAACTTTGCTCTCTCAAAAAATATTTACCTTCCAAAGTATGTAATTCATAGCTGTTATCTTTCAGAGCAGCTGATCACCTGCTAACATTGTGTAGTCTGTTAACAAAATCTTTATTCCGTGGGCCTTTCTGTGAATCAGGAAAGGGCCAGGGAAATGGATGAGGTAGCTGAAGACGCAACACCGCATTTCAAATGTCCAGCAAGATCTCCCTGAATGTTTCCAGACTAAAGAATATAGCTGGAAAGCAGTACAACAGTGATTTTCTACCTGTGGAGCATGGAATCCTGGGTGAGGTCATACATGAGCTTTGACAGCGAATAATGTAGATTGGGTGGATTGGCATATATGAACTATGTAACACGTCTGAAAGCTATGCATCCCCTTGAGAAATTCTTTAGGGACTCATAGGTTTGGGGTTTTTTTTTAAAAAAAAAAAAAAAAGAAAAAGAAAATTAATCCGCAAGGAGTTCCTTGCAAAATTTATAGGCATGTGACCAAGGAAGAGGGAGCTGGTCCAGCAGCTCACTAGTACCTAAGACTAACCTTTAAGTGATTTTAATTCAGTTGTCTGCTCTAATCAGTCACAGGTTTCCTCTGTAATTTTAGTAAAACGCTGGACTCTTCCCTCTGCATTGATAAAGATTTACTGGTAGCATCTAATCAAACTCGCTAACATGACTGTGAAAGAGGCAAGTATTAGCATTTCTGCTCTACAAATAAGGGAAGCACAAAACTATGAAATTTATTGCCTGAAGACATATGAGAAATTTGCATGAGAGCTGGGTAGAGAACTCATTTGGTCACATTGTTGGTTTTCTTTACCAAACAATCATTGGTTCATGCCAATGGATTTTTTAAATAAGAAGTGAAAGGCAATGAGATCCTGATTTAAATAATCTTTAAATGTAAGGGAAACAAGAACAGTTGTAAGGGAGCCTCCATTCCTAAGGAAGGCACAGCTCTTCCAAGCATACCTGGCATAGTTCTTCCTCGTCCCAGTTTTGTTGTGCTTTATTACTTTCTGTGAGATTCCCTCCGTGTTTTGGAGTGGTGCGTGCATTGAGCCTGAGACCATTGCTCATAGACCAGACTGATTCGACACCATGGGCTGAGTTCAGTGAGATGACCCTGACCACTGGGTTGGGTGAAGTAGGTCAGGCCATTTTCTATCAGTAGATTTAATGGGAAACAAATCTATCCTGAATTCTTTCTGTGCATCCTTGCTGTTGTGGACTGAAATCAGATCCTTACATAATGTGTTTTCAGAGCTGTTTCTCCAGTCGTAAGCAGAGCAACACAGGCTGCTTACCTCTTCTCACCTCACCAGAGATGTGACCCTGCAGAAGTAACATCTTACTCTTGCCCACATTGGCTTCCTGTGTGCCTTGAAGGTTGTATTTGCTTTGTCTACTGAAAAAAACCCGCATTTTGACTACTGACAGCACTCCAGAACCAATAAAGCCAAAGTGAAGGGAGTTGTTTTCTCCTCTGCTTCATGCACCATTGCCAGTAGAGTGACCAGCTAAGGTCTCCATGAGCTGCTGGCCTCTCTCCCTGTCCTTTAACTCCAGATTTCATTTACTGCTGTTTTCAGCAAACCCTGAAATAAAGGAGTTTGGTGGGAATCCAAATCTCTTTTTCCTCTGACCCAGAGGCTTCTGACAGAGCTTTTACTGGCAGGGCCTTT
>NW_010315562.1:60001-61945 GCF_000700745.2 Antrostomus carolinensis
AATTCTTGGGCCACAAGTGACTCCTGTCACTTCTGCATCCCTTGAGCTTTCACAGCCTTGCCAGGAGCCTGGTGCACCCCAGGCAGACACTTGCGCTTGAGGAATTACTGAGCCCCAGCCTGCTCTACTCAAAACAAATGTCTGTACCTTAAAGATGCAGCTCGTCTGAACCAGCTTCATTCCAGAAAACATTTCCTCTGACAGATAACTCAGTTCAGGAGAGAAGAGTCTTTGACTGCTTCCTGAGGATCACAGTTTTGAACATAAGAACCTTAAACACACCCCCAGTGTGAAATAGATGGGACATAAGCTTTGTAGGCTTTATTTTTAGACTTGGAGAGTGTCAGTTAAAGAATTGCTTTCAAATACCAGCTGAGTAAAACTGTATTTATTAGTAAAGAAGAAATATAACAGACATTAGGTGTAACTTGTGAATTTTTGCTTTCTGTTCAAAACACTATTATTTTAACGTAGTATTGTTCTTTGTGTTTGAACAAGGTGATTTAAAAGTGAATTAAAAATTATTTGCAGTGACTTACAGGTGTGTTATTGGCTGGAGGTAGGAAGGTAGTGAAGAAAGAGAGAGAAAGAGACAGGCAGGCACCCAGAAAAAAATTGTTAACACTGCGCTAGAATTTATCAGCCAGCCTCACAACCGCTTTCTCCTGAAACCAGTCACATCAGTCCTTCCCAGAACCAGTGCATCAGCCGACGAGCTTTGAGTGTGGGTTCATGCTCCTGTGTGTCAAGAAACATATTGTCCTTCAGGGTGGGCAAAAATATGGTATGTGTGTGGGGTACAAGAGGGGTGAACAGGCCCTCCCCAGCTCAGCTCAGTGCCAGAGGGGCAGCTTCCGCAGGCTGAATCCCAGGAGGCAGGAGTGGAACCGTGGCATGAACAGGTCAGTACCTCGTTGAGGACCTGAGCCAGAAGCAGCTCGTGTCTGAGCTTACTTGCTGGCTCTGTGCAGACCTTACACCTCCACATCCTACTCATATTCATGTCAGCATCAGAGTCATATCCAGCTAAGTTCTGAATCCAGCAGAACATCTGTCTTCTGTTCCTGATTGTGTTTGTACTCCTTGAATTCTGGGGAATTTTATTTTGAAAGATAAGAGCTGTTGCTTCTCACATATTTCCAGGGACAACTTGTATGCCACGTTTTAGCAATGACAGTTTATCAGGTTCTAGGTGAAGGTAGAGACCTAAACTTCCAGGCAAAAAAAAAAAATCTAATAAAACTCCAGCAGACCCTTGACTGACATGGTAGTAGTGTCACTGTGAGGCTCCTTTTGCAGTGCAGAGCTAGGGTCAGTTTTCCATCTTTTTCATGTCATTTATTTCAGTTATGTGTTATTTATAAAATGTCCTACATGCTCAGGAATAAAGCAAAGTAAGAGTTGTTTAAAATTTAACTTAGAGAAAACTCTCAACCTGGGTAGTGCGATCTATATATTACTTTCATAATGAACCTGAATTTGAAGGTTAACATTTAAACAAATACATGAATAACTTAGGTGAAATGGCTCAGCTTCAGTCTCATTAAACTTCGGCTCCTAAGTGCCTTAATAGCCTGCAGGAATGGGATTCGAGGACTTCAGGAAATTTTATTCAAACCTTAATAGACTATTCACCTCCTCTGCAGCTCGCTGCCCGCCGTGCCTTGCGAGCGCTCTTTGTCAGACAGTGATTCTGCAGTGGAAGTAGCATTTAGCATCACCTGTTAAAATTGTTTTGTGTATTTGCTACTGAGGTAGATGTTCCGTCTTTTCTGTATGGACTGGGGGCATAACTGGACATTGTGTTTCTGATGGAGAAGGCTTAGAGGACTCCACCGAAGTGCTCCGGGAACCGCAGCGCAGCCTTGCCGCCTCGCCGAGCAGTCTGCAGCGGGAGCGGGTTGCTCTCGGGGGATCGCAGGGTCCCTGCCGAGGGTCTCGCTG
>NW_010315563.1:0-72131 GCF_000700745.2 Antrostomus carolinensis
ACTTCACACTGCCACTGGGGTTCTATAGAGTTCAATGGAAATAATGCCTGTCTTGTTTAGCTTAAGCACAATAAGATACTATAGAAGTTTTACCCAACTTTTTTATGTGCAAAGCAGTCTGCATGATGTATTGAATTCTATTTCATTCTAAAATAGAGTCATTGTGTGTGTAGGAACAATTAATTGTATATCAGTAAATTGCATTCCATTTTGTGCATTTGTTTAATAACGTGCATTTTCCTAACTTAGTTACAAATGTTGTTGCTGATGCCTGCTTTAAAAATTAGGTTGATTAAAATTTATTAAAAGTTAAGAGATTCAACAAATACTCATTCAGGTTATACCTGGTTTGAGCACCGAATATGAAAAGAATTGTTGCATTAATATGACTTGGGTTTGGTTTTTTTTTGTTGTTGTTGTTGTTGGGTTTTTTTGCAGCATTTAATTGCGTTTGTCTAACTAGAAAGTCAGTTCTAATAATGCTTTAAGGCAATGTTAAACTACTGATGTATTTTTAAAAAGTTAACTAACTTATTCAAGTTTCCTAAGTAGTTGGAAGGGAATTAGATGGACTCATTGCTTTACCTCCAGATGAGTGGACGGGTATGTCTGACAAAGTGTGTGGACTTACAGCAGCCATTACATTAGCTGCTTGTACAGATTTGTGAGGAAATCATGTTCCTGGAGAAAACACCACAGTGAAGAACTATTCCCTTCTAAAATTCTCCCTTGAGTGATTCCTGCGTACAACAAAGTCACTTCTTGTGTGCGGTTGGTACCAGACTGAGTCCAGTCAAATAGGAGAGACACTTTCATCTGAAACTTGGGGGAGGAAGGAGTCAAAATAGGCAAATTGGGAAGGGTCAGTGTTTTACCTGAGAAATGTGACTATAAATTTGCTCTTAATTTTCTATGAAGACTAGCAAATTGGTCTGCTACCTCTTGCTATGACTACTTCTGTTAGCTCTATCTAAGTGGCATTTGTTGTCAAGGAATAATATTTGGCTTACTTTCAAATATTTTAGGATTTACCCATTGATTACTAGACTGGAAAAACTGATTGACTCATGAGTTGCTAGGTTTTTATTTCTTTCATGAAGAGTTTTATTAGTAAAGCATAGAACGAACCCTGCTTTCATTTAATCAGTGGAAGAATTTTTTTAACTGGAATACTAAGTCTACTCTTTATTATTAAAAGGTATTTTTGAAGTGTCTTAGCAAGAAAAAACTAATTCCAGTTAACACATTACTCCTTTTATGAGACACAGGTTTCCAGGAAGATGTGGCAAAATAATACAGCATTCCCATTTCATCTTCAAGATGAGTTCTTGCATTCATGAAGTACTTCGATCAAGAACAGTTATTTCAGTTATTCTCTTGATACAGATGATGTAACTTTTTTTTCTTCACACATGTTCCATTTGTTCAAATTATTTTGTGACTTCGATATGCATCTTTGAGGTTTTTACATAGTCATCTCAGTGTTTAAATTCAAAGATTAATTAAAAATTTAAGTAGCTTTAATCAGTTTCTGAAGTATTTTATTATTATTTTTTAAAAACAAAGGCTAAATATTTCTATTATATTTCCTCTAAAAACAATTGAAAAGTGAAATAGATTTTTAAAAAATAATTCTAGTTTTAAAAAAATGCATGATATAGTACCATAGAGCTACTATACATTCTGTTTTCCATATTAATGTCTCAGTTTATCTGTACTAAAAATGTGTAATTTGTGATCTTTAAGATCTTATTTGTGTTTACCATTTTCTTACTAGGGTTGTCAGTTTCTATAATTGCAGGAGGGTTGCTGACAGAGTGTTCTCTGAGGGGCTTTGTTTCTTGGAATTCTCTCTATGCTGTTGTTTGAAGTAGATAATTTGCTGACTTTAAGGACACATTGAAGTACATAGTTATTTTGCCTTGGTTTTGACAGGAGATGGATGGATGGATGGATTAACCCCTAAGTGTAATGCGTGGTATTAATTGTTGAGCCTAAATACAGACCTTTCTTATTCAAAGGAAAAGAAACAACATTTAGATAATCATACAGCGTAGTGGATGTTTTAAAAAGTCCCATAGCTTCCTGATTCTCCTGGAAAGAAGGATAAAGGAAAGTAATGTAACTGATGCTAGTAACGTTGTACAGTGTTTCATCTGACTGTCTTGGATACCACAAAGGTGTGTCTTGGTAGAATAGAATGGACTGATGAATGATACTTTAGGAAGATATTAATAAGAAGTAAAAATTACTGAGATAATGGAAGCAGAGGAACAGTAGTGACATCAAAGAGGACAAAGCATTCAGTGAGGAAATTAATAGGAAAACTGCAGAATTAAATAGAACCTGAAGTGAATATTTCTAGATAAGAAGGCTAAAACAGAGACATGCTTTTAGAGTCAGCTGAACTTAAATGCTCTGTTGGAAAGCTGGACTTTTGTCGGGGTAGTAGACCTTGGAAAGGCTAAGGAAAAGGGTATTTATAAAAGAGGAAGAAATGGGCTTGGAGGAAGAAAATTACGTAGGATGTTTCTTTTGTTTTCAAGATGTTATAGGAGCCTGAACTTGCCAGGACCAGGTAGATCACTTCTTGATAACAGATGATTTTGAACAAGGGGTCAGATTAATTCTGAGTTTTCCAGGATGGTTTTAGGCATCGTTGAGCAGAAACCACTTGATTTGGGTGGAAAACAGAAAGAAGACAATGTAGACCTGTGGAAGCTTTTGGCTGGTGATTAGCAAAAGAGTCAGAAACTTAGCCAATGTGATTGTTCCTTTCTAAATTTGGATTTTGAAATAAATCTGTAGTTTCTATAATGCAAATAAGCTGCAAAAAAGATGGAGATATGCACTGGCACCAAGTGAAAACACAGTTCCATAAATGTGCAGTCTGTATGAATGATATATAGTTTGTTGGCTGACCAGAAACTTTGTGCTAAATCAAGGCCAATAATGAAGTTCAGAGGCAGTTTTTTAACAATACCTACACTGCGTTACTATGCTTGTGTGTGAACACTTTGGATCGGTTATTTATACCCTCCCATTTTAATGTTTTAATTTACATAAGGAGCAGAACTTGATAAATCAAACATAAAATTCAGTGTCTGAATTATTGGATAGGGTGTTATGTAATCAGAATTTTAAAAGCAAAAGTTAAAACAAAATTGGCCCTATAAAAGCAAACCATTCCAGATGAACGCTAATTTATAATTAGCGTTCCCCATGCTTACCAACAGTGGACCACAGTTATATTTTTCATACTTCCTAAAAGTGTTATTTCTTATTAGTGTGTTCAGAGATCTATTTAAAGGTAAATTACCGTTTATTAAATTACTGAGTATTTCAGTAAGTCATCTTAAAGCAAGACTCCTTTTTCCAAAATTTTTGCCTTTTGACCCTTCATCATAAAGCAGTAAAGCTAGGAAGATGATAGCATGCTTATAATATCTTGTAGCTATCATCTCATTTGTCACCCCATACAAGATTTTTTTCAGAATCCCAAGAAAGAGGTAATACCAAGAGTAGCATGGGTGAAGGGGGCAAAGAAGTAAGATTCCTGAATTATTAAAACTTATTTTTAGGGTTGTAGCTTTTTAAAGGCTAGTTTATTCCATTTTCATCATGCAAAGAATCAAGAACGTCTTAGTGACGTTTTAATTAATGTCTTTCTAATGGGAAGGAATACAACATTGAATCTGCATTCCTTAACCCCAGTCATGAGGATGACTTTGTCTGGAAAATGCATATATACGACGAGAAGTCTTCTTTTCAATTTAGGAAAATGAAGTCTTGCTGATCTGGCTCAGAACTTTTGAAAGATATGTTACCACAGTATAATTTTGAAGACAGTTATTTTCTTCCTGTTTAAAATGAAAATATATAGCTTATTTGCTCAGCAGGACAATTCCAGAAAGCTCTCTGATGTGTGCCTTTACTTTACAGACTAAAGGCAAAACTGTAGAGCAATGATTAAGCTGTCTTTTTTGTTTTGTTTTGTTTAGGGTTTTGTTGGGGGTTTTGTTGTTGTTGTTGGGTTTTTTTGGAAGGGGAGGAGGGAGGTGGAAGGAAGTGTTCCATAAAGTTTATATAAAACTTTAATGAAAATTATTTTCCATTATGACCCTTTTAAGTCTCATTGATAACAAGTGTTTTATCTTGACAGCAATGATCACTGAACAGATGGCAATGACTTCTTATGGGCTAGCAAGTTGTGCCAGATTTGAGTGGACTGCTGAAAAATGAAGAACAATATTCTGCTAGTAACTCTCTCACTCCAGCTACTCTTCTTCTGTTTATGTATAGAATTATGTGAAAAGGTTTTATTAATTGTAAAAGAATGATGACTCTGTGAAGCTGTAGAACAACTGGCCTATAGGTTGGCTATCTAAGAAAGGTGCTTTTCTCCCCAAGCTGTACTGTCCAGTGCCAGGTGGTCCAGGCTCAATTGCATGTGCTTGGAAATGTCATGTGGACACAAGTTGCCAAGTTATTTGGTAACTACCAAGATATTTAATGTATTTTGTTAATACTATGAAATCTGCTTTCCAAATTTACATTGTAAAATTAAGAACAAAATTGGTTTTGTGTAGTAAGACTGTATGTATTAAGTGTATTATGGTCACCATAGATTTCAAGGTATTTTCTTTCTGTATGGGATTTCTGTTATTTTGATTCAGAGAGAAAGAATAGAAAAAAGTGAAATCTCTGTTCACAAAACATAGCTTCTTTAAAAGATTTTGATGTGCATTGGTGTGAAATAATACTTTAGAGCTCTAAAGTGATGCAAAAGTATGTGAGAAGTTACTTGCTGACATCTGAATCTGCAGAACCCCAGTCAGTTTGAAAGATTCAGAAAACTAGACAGTAGTAGTATCAGTTTATGCAACCTCACTGTTCATGCCAGTTAATAAAGAACCAAGCTCAAACTCAAGCAGTTGCCATAAAAAACAGTGAAGGTAAAGGCTAATGTTTCCTTTTCCTTTAAACTTATTTTACTTTAATCAACCACTTCCTTCATTACTGCTCAAAATAATTCAGAACCATGAAATCAGAGCCATTCTACTGCCAAATGACATGGCATAAAACTTATTTTTTGTTTTACTCTCTTGGAAACATAAGAAATGGAAGCAAAGCTTCAGGAGTTGCACTTGATGATCCTTGCGGGTCCCTTCCAACTCGCAACATTCTATGATTCTATGAAAGTTAGTTTTTCTATTTTTTCCCTAAAATGTGCCTCTACTCCCTTCCTACTGAATAGTTTAGGTCTCTGCTGCACTAGAATGTTTTGGGTTTTTGAACACTCCATCTGTTATCATAGGTGGTTTTCAATGTTTCTTTATTAATTAGTGGGGAGAGCATGTTCTTTTAGGTGTTTTTTTCATTATTATAAACTTTTATGAAGTGTGAAGTTATTAAAATTCTCCTTTGTTTTAACAATGAAGTGGATTTAAGCTCTTTCTTTTTTCCCCCAGAAATCAAATAATTTGGACTTCTAAAACTGCATTTATCCTCTTTGTAATTCCCTCTTTGCCTAGAGATTGCAAAGTGTTAGAAAAAGTGATGTTGGTGGCAGCAAGTCAGATTCTAAAGAGTGTGTAAGTGAATGTCTACAGTTGCATTTAGTAATTACAGACTATTTTAATCTATCCTGGAGGAACATGGCTGGTCAGGATGGCACAAAACCAGTACTTTTAACAGGGACCACTGAAAATTTTTGAGAAACACAGTGTTCACTATTGTAAATACACACTTGGTAGCAAGTAGGAAATAGCAGTATGAAGCTATTGTACAACTGGCCTATAGACTGGCTTTTTCAGAGGTGCTTTTTTGCTCAAGCTGTATTGTTCAGTGCCAGGTAGTCCAGGCTCACTTGCATGTGTTCATAAAATATATGGTGAATCCAATAGGCCTAGCAGAAGAAGGGTAGGGAATCAACACATTACTTTTGTGCATTTCATTTGGAGACTGTAGAATGTTAGAGGAATCATAGGATGATGCTGCATGCATGCAGAGAGGCTGTATAGTGCACTTGCAATTTGCCTAGCCACTTGATGGGATAGGAGCTGGAGGGTGATCCTGCAGTTGTAAGGCCTGTCTATAGGACTTCTCTAGAGCATCACCCAATTACTGTTTTTTCTGGAATAATCTTTTTTCCCAAAAGAAGCTTGAATAATCAACTTAATGTGAGCCTTTCTAATAGATAATTGGAGTCCTGTGGTAGACCAACTTGAGTATCATCAGGTGGCTTTGTTACAGGAAAACTCACAAAGAACAGGAACACATCTGATACTTCTTACCTTGGGACAAAATATGAGGACAAATCTAAACAAAATCTGTATTTAGCAAGGTGTCTCAAATTAATTTTAATTATTGCTGTTTTCTCTCAAATACATACAACAGGGAATGCGACAAAAGAGTGTGTGTGATAAAATAGTGTAACTTTGTAGACATGGAGCAGTAATGTCATATGCAGATATTCTGTGCTATGCAAAGACTTATACAGTTGATAGACCTTCAAAAGGTTATCTTTAAAATATATTCCTGTATGTATGCCTTAAATGCAAAAATCTGATTATTTTGAGCCAGCAAAGTGTTCTGCAAGTAAGTATATGGAGGCCTGTAGTATGCCATATCCATTTCTCATGACCATAAGTAGAATAACAGTTCAACCTTTTCTCAGTTATCACTTACAATCCTTACCCTTTATGCCATTGTATTCACTCTGGAATGTCTGTTTCTTTTGGACACTAATAGTCTTATTGATTATGATTTCTCAAAATAGAAGATTTTTTGAATGGAACAGGGAGTTTATTTCTCAGATTCAAGGTATTGGGTCCCCATGATTAAAGTCCCTGCACCCTCTTTTGTTATCTCTTTCACTGCTGGATGTCCTGAGTGTGTCTTTTGCTTTAAGTAGGCTCTTTCTACTTCAAAAAATTAGATGCCCTTAAAAGTTATATGCAGTATGTCTTGAGAGAGTATTTCTGGTGAGAGTAGCATTAGTATGGCTCTAGTGATGAATGTTTTGCTGTTTGGAGGAATTTAGTGATCTCTCGAGATGACGTCCAATGTATGGGTTTATGAGTTCATACCATGGAATCCAAGTGCATGCTTAGGACACTGCAAGTAGTCTGACCTCTCCAAAGTGAACACGGCAGGCTTACTATCTGCTCTGCCTGGAGCAGCATTTTACTATGAAGCACAGTTGTAATAGAAACATACAAACAAACTTCCTTGTTCTGGCTAAAAGTTAGTTTCTTAATATTATATAGAGTTTTGGGTTTTTTTCTGGTTTTCTCTATGCCTGCTCTTGGGCAGAGTGCTTTTCTATTGAAATTTCTGTAACCATTTTGTGCACTGAGATAGGATTATAACAAAAAAGATAATTTCTGATGTGACTAATTTTGGGAGAAGGTAGAATATGTTCTTTTAATTGTTTTAAAATAATGGAATATACTTCCATTATTTTTTCTAAATTGCTGAATTGCTCATTGTTTCTGCCAGTATTTTACAAGAACTATATTAGAAACTTTTTGCGTTCGGGGTATTTGTTCATGTTTTAACAACTTGAAGGTAAAAGGTTTTTAAATTAAACAAGTATAATATGTTCCTTTGTTATAATCTTCTGCTATTTGGTTTACAGATGCTGAATTTTTCTTTTGAGTGTTATCCCAGCATACAATTGGCTTTCAAAAGCTCATTTTTGTGTGACAGGTTATTCAGTAACTATTGACTTTCCTTTTCGATTATGCAAGTGGTTGCTTAGTGTCAGTACATAGTAGTCCTTTTCCTTGTGTTTGAATTACGTGAAGGTGGTGCACAAGTCCCGTCTTTGTCTTTCTAAGCTTTGCCTCTGAAAGTGACTTGGTACACTTGTCGTTTACCAACTGGATTATCATAGTATTTAGCATCCTGTACAGTGGGGTCAGCATATGAGGATGCTGTTGGGGCAGGACAAAGAAATAATCCCTGCCTTGGGGATTATCAAATTTAAATTAGAATGCATGCATGCATGCATTCAGGCAGGAAGAGGCAATGGAGGAATCAGTGGACATACAACAATTTCTGAGCCTGTAGACAGTACTTTTTTTACTGAGGATTCAGAGGTTGTCCAACTTGCTTGAGAAGACCACTGTTTTTGAGTGGAACTTGCTTCAATGCAATACTTCAGTATTATACCTGAAAGTTATTCTGGAAGAGTAAAGATGATTCATTCATGCTATGTCTAATCTGAGCTCTTTTACTGAATAGGTTCTACTAGCTGAGGAAAAGTACATGTCAAGCAAACAGCTTTTTACTCCCTACTTTGTTAGCTCTTGAACTGCACTGAATGTGTAAAATATTATAAAAAATTTACTTGTGTTCATCTGCTGACTGATATTTTTTTGTATGAATCTTGTTTATGACATACTTACATCATTATGTGTTAAAGACTCTTTATTCTGAAAGATGAAACTGAAATGAAAATTCTGTTATCAGTATTTTAAGGATAAATATATTTACAAGGAAATTTTATTTACTATGAAATGTTGTAGGCACAGAGATAAGTACATCTAAATATTTGAAGGTAGGGAAATGTCTTAGTCATTCGGTCTGCTGTACTTCTTTCTGTCCTGAAGAGATAATGTGCATGCATGTAAATTATGTTCTGGATGTCATTTTAGTCTCTCTGTATGAAACAGATTATTTAATGCTCAATAGGTAGGGTTCTTCTTTTGTTATCCTGCCCTTTGACACCTAGTTTCATGAATGGAAAGTATGAAAGGAAACAAAGACACTTTGAATTCTGTTTATTTAAAATTTTCACTGATACAAGAACTTGACTGGCAGGTATATAGCCTCTATTTGCAATTAGTAAACAATCAGACTGGTGAAAAATGGTAGTTAACAAATGCCTTGGTCTAAGGATTTTGTGTTATGATCTTTCCTTTTTTCCTCATTAATTGCATTGTGTTGTAGGTTTTAATGTGTTTTGTTAGGTTCCAGAATTTCAGTTAAAAATAGCAGAGCTGAATTGGAAGAGTGCAAATGAGAGTGTGTGTCAGTGGTAGTTTTGCTGTTGATTTCAACATAATTGTGATTTTACTTTGCTACTTTACATGATTCAACCTGAACAAGATGTAACTTCAATTCCAGTTTCATAGTTAAACTCTGCATAGGCTGCATAATTGAACTGTTTATAATAGAGCTGTAAGAATAGGAGGATATCCAGTTTGTTCTGGAAATCAAATTAGCCTTAATGCATCTCAGTGTCAAAACTTGTGCTAATGGAACAATAGAGTACTGGTATTAATATTCAAAGAAAATACAGTGCTAAAACACTCAGTCATAAATTTATCTAAACATATTCCTCAGTAACAGAAGGTGATTTCTAATAGAAATTTTAAAATCAGTGACTGTAATACTATAGTCAGTAGTAGCTTTATATAAAACAATGATATTCACTGAGAGATAACCTGGGTTGCTTGATGGAAAAACTTGAATGCTGTTTTTTAATGAAACAGCATGAATTGAGATACAAGAGCAAATGTTGTAAGAGTCAGAGCGAAGTATAAGAGCAAATATTCAGGGGAAGTAACAGAAGATATGCTAAAGAGAAGCTACTGGAACTTTGTGATCAGTATTATTTGGTGTAATGAGTTATACCAAAGAAAGTATATATTTTGTAACTGCTTTATAGTTCTTTTTAATAAATTACTGTAGTATTAAAACAAAAAAACAAACAAAAAAACCCCCACCCCAAACCCAAAACCCCTAATAGTTGTGAGTTTAGTAGTTGGAAGGTGTGATTTATTAAATTATTTTCTCTAGAAAAGCCAAGATGACACTTGGGGGATCTTCACCATAAGACAAACTCATCTGACATTTTTTAGGGGTTTGTATTTTACTGTCAAATCTTATACAATTATTCCTGTAGACAATTATGAGATTTTTCTGAACCCATGACTGGAAGGAGAGCAGTTATGGCTGGAGGTCTGTCTTTCTTAAAAATAAAACACTTTTCATTGAACAGTAGTGAACAGCTGTGGAATTCAGAGTTCTGTTCTGAAATCTGGTGCTCCAAAATTACCTGTTGCACCTCTGTCTTAATATTTACATGTATCTGCTGTTTTCTTTGTTGGAGAAACGAACCGTATTTGAAGAAGAATAAGCAGAGAATAACGCCCCGCCACAGATCTTGCACCAGTCCCAAACTGGTGCACTTCTACTGCTTTGATAAGAAATGTGGTGGTCTTACAGTAGCATTGCAAATCACGTAGGGTGTTGTCACTCTTAGTTATAGGTCCTTCCCCCAACCCCTAAATCAGCTGAGCTGTGATATGATTGTTGGTGGATTATTCTGTAGATACATTTCTGTAACTATGTCATTTCAGCAAAGGGTTTTTTTCAGTTTCTACTCTTGCATTTCTCTCACAAGCAAAGACTATAAATGTGGAGAAATACAGCACAACCTAGGAAGTGTGCAACAAATATTTTCTACACAGCAGCTCATACGTATTGCCATTAGTCAAATGAAGGGCTTCTCATCCTCCTTCTGCCTCTTGTCTATCTCTGCATATTAATCAACTATCTGAAATATGCATAAGAGAAGTAACCATTTATACTGTAGCAGTTATAGCTTTAATTGTAAATTTGATGTATAATAATTTGAATAATTTTTTTTCATGAGCTGTGCTCATAATATGTTCATTGTATTATTTCCAATCCATTTTCCACAGCTGCAATCTAAATAAGTACCTCAATTATAGTTAGTGTTATCCCTTAATATTCACTGTGCCTCATGGAAAACTTTCAAAGAAATATTCTATTTAAAGACAATTATACTTAAATATCATGGTTTTCTAAAGACGTTTTCATGAAAACAAATGCATGAAGAACTAATTTTCCTCTTCCGTACTCCTGTCTTCAGTAATAATTCTCCTGCATGATATCATAATCAACTGTCATATGATATGATATCACAATTCAGTGTGACCAGAATTTTCTGGCTTGGACACACAAATAAATAGCATGGCTTGAAAACCAGGCATAGTAATCATTTTGCTTCTGAAAACTGGATAGTTCTGATTTAGGAATCATTAAGAAATAAATGCTTTTAAAAAAGATATACTGAAAATATGTAAATCTAAAACATTTGCTAATTGAGTCTAGTTTTAAAAATAAGCAACCTGAAACAAGTTTGAACTTGCATTAATTTTTTTTTTTTTGTATTATTTTCTTCTTTTTCAGAAATTACTTACTTGTTTTCTAGTGGCAACCTCAGTTTAGGAAATGATACCTTGTGACAGATTTATTCAGTGGATTATCTGGTCCAGAACTTGTGAAAATACAGGCAGGTTATGAACCATGTTTATTTCTCCGTTGCACTGTTCTTTTTCTTTGCACTTAAAAGTATGGCCCTAAAGGCAGAATTTTCTTGCAAACTCTGAATTCCCATAAAGTAGCCCTTACATAACTGCTACTCTGCTATACTGACAAAATATGTAATGCTACTACCCTACTGTGTGTTTCATTGAACAGTGGAAACTAAACAGACTCTGAGCACACAGAAAATGTAGCGTAGAATCAATTGAATACAAATAAAATGTCTGATCTTCAGCTTCTGGCATATTATTCCTGCCTATACTCCTATTTTATCAAACTGCACTTCCCATTTTTTAAGGTTAGTAGAGCTTGAGAGTCAGGGTTTATAGAATTGTCATCTTGATAAATAATAGAGATTAATGCTTTCATCCAAATTATGCATTCTTTTTAGGATGATAACATTACATAATAATAGGGGCAGATTTCCAAAGTCTTGATCAACAAAATGATCACAGAAAGACTTCTTAAATAATTCATTTCCATCTATCAAGGCTGACATGAGGCAGCGTTACCAAACAGCCTCCTTTTGACAGGATAGCCCAATACTACAGTTCTTATTCATTGCTCTGCTACTGGCACAGGAACATTTGTGGGCTTGTATCCAGGTCCCCAGGAAACTTGGAATCATTCCATGTTAAAGAACTGTAACTGTGGCTAACAAACCAGCTGCTGTATTGAGCTCAGAAGGAAGTCTTTGTAGCTGTGTGGAAGGAACTTAAGTTATTTGCATAACATCCAGCAGCCTTAGTGGGAAGGATTGGCAGGAGCACAACAGCAGGGTAGGCATCCAGCTTCCCTTTTCTGACCATATCTGTCAGTGATTCCATTCTTAAATACTAGGATGAGATGAAAAGAGAAGGAAGTAAAGAACTTGACCAAAAGGACTGTACAGGCCTGAAGAGAAGCGTGCTCATGATCGTATTGACAGCATTCTTTGTGGATGTAATAATGTATTAAATTCGGCAAACAAAATCAGCTTATAACATGTAGTATCAACATCTATAGGGGAATGTTTGTGAGTTGCTAAATTCTTATTATGGAGAGAAAAAAACTTAAAAGAACAACAAATACTGGAGAATATAGCGCTATCCATCAGCACAGGTCAGCTGTCAGCCAAAACATGCTCTTGTACTGAGTTACAGGAATGTATAGGAATGATCCGTTATATTAAAAACAGGCAGATTCTGTCAATTAGGCCAACTTCAGATTTAAAAAAAATATTTACTAGTATAGCTTAAATATACTGCATCACATCTTCAAATATTAATATTTCCAATAAAATGTCAATCTACAGTTCCAAAAGAGGCATATCCTTGGTATTCTGTCACACTAACTTTACACTTGTAAAGAAAAATAATTCTCTCTTTAAATATCCTTTTGCAATAAATACCCTTGTTTTACAATACTCAGACTATACTTCATCAAGTATTTAAGCTAACAGCACCACGAAAACAAAAGTCTTACTTTCCTTCAGGCTCTCTCCTGCCTTCCACAAATACAGCTGTTTATGAGGCCAAATGATAAATCACATTGTGGATTTGGGTTGAAAATAAATGGGGTGGTAGTGTGCATTTGTTGCTCTTTCCTTCTGCTTCCCACCACCTCATCTTCAATCTAATTTCAACCTGGATTATGTTCCTGGTCCAATTCACTACTTTTGCCCAAATGTTTATGAGAGAAAAAGGTTTAACACAAGGGAAGAAAAGCATGGCATTTTTGCAAGATAGCCTTATATGACCTTATATGTATTTTCTCATTTTGTAAGAGATTATTTTTGATTTATAAAAAATGCGTATGCTAATGACTTATATAAATGATTTTTATGTAGGAGAAGGCAAGAAGGCTGGGAGATGTAATTTACCATAAATTCAAAGAAAATTGAATTAATCTTCAATAAAGAGTTAAATATCTTTCCCAATATGTGAAATTGACCTTTCTGTGTTCCCACTATTTTATATTCTTGCAGAAACAGAAAAGATGATTCTGGAATAGTTTGGTTTTCCTTTGGCAAAGTTTTCTCTCACTTCTATGATTATGTATAAAGAACAGTCTAAGAGATTATAAAAATGCTGTCAGCTGTTCATGTTAATGTGTATCCCACATAAGTTTTCTTCCGTTTCACCTTTGTAGTATTACTTGTGCCCCCAAAATATTAAGTATATTGACATATCTGGGAGCAGCCCTGAGGAGAAGGACTTGGGGATCCTGATGGATGAAAAGCTGGGCATGAGCTGGTGATTTGCACTCACAGCCCAGAAAGCCAACAGTATCCTGTGCTGCGTCAAAAGCAGCATGGCCAGCAGGTCAAGGGAGGTGATTCTGCCCCTCTGCCCTGGTGAGACCCCACCTGGAGTACTGCATCCAGCTCTGGAGTCCTCAGCACAGAAAAGACATGGACCTGCTTGAGCTCGTCCAGAGGAGGACCATGAAAGGCTGGAGCACCTCTCCTATGAGCACAGGCTGAGAGAGTTGAGGTTGTTTAGCCTGGAGAAGAGAGAAGGCTCTGAGGAGACCTTATAGCAGCCTTCCAATACTTGAAGGAGGCCTACTGGAAAGTTGGGGAGGAGCACTTTATCAGGGAATGTAGTAGTAGGACAAGGGGTAACTGTTTTAAACTGGAAGAAGGTAGATTTAGATGAGATATTAGGAAGAAGTTTTTCACTGTGAGGGTGGTGAGACACTGGAACAGGTTGCCCAAGGAAGTTGTGGATGCCCCCTCCCTGGAAGTGTTTAAGGCCAGGTTGGATGAGGCTTTGAGCAACCTGATCTAGTGGGGGGTGTCCCTGCTGATGGCAGGGGGGTTGGAACTAGATGATCTTTAAGGTCCCTTCCAATCCAAACCATTCTATGATGCTATGACTGAAATTTTCCTTTTTGTGTTGTATTTTCATAAGTCAATGTTTAAAAATCCTACAAGCTACTTTTGAAATACTATTTCTCTGAACAGTTGTATATCAGTTGTATAAACAATCATTTGAACTCCTGTAAGGAACCAAAACCTTTTTTTAAAATTGACATCATTGACCACCAGGCAGGAGTTCTGAGGAATTCGTATGTAGTGAAAGTAAGCTGCAATATTATAAGGTTATTGCTACCCATTCCTAGTAACGGTCACATAGAAACTGTATCAATCACGATGCTACTGTAACTCTTGTGTTTGTTGACCCTAAAGTCCTAAAGTTAGCTGTATCAAACACAACTTTGTGTTGATTTATGACTAATAGAAAAAATAATATCAGGTTTGGGTTTTGATTTGTTTTGTGGTTCTTTTGAGAATTCTTATGGCATTAAATGTAGGGGGAAAAAACACTTTTCTGACCTCCTCTTACCACCTCATATCTTCACTAAAATAAGGGGAAAATTCATATTCCAGGCTAATTTGAACCTGACACTTTTTTTTTTTTTTTAAACTAATGCTTTATGCTTATTTGCAACATCTTAAAACATGATTATGTTGGTGATTTTGTTCAAGGAACAAAAGCTGAAAAGGAAGTACAAAACATGCTGTCTTGTCTCTTATTTTAGTCAAGTTTTATGCAATGGGTTAAGGGATGGGCTCTGCCTGCAAATGAATCTTGACAGCATGAGTCACGGTTATTCTTAAGGCCATTAAAGCTGTTGAAGAATATTTTTATATCCTAACAATTCCAATTTTATAAGCAAATTAACACTTACCAATAGGGCTACTATCTTTTCTTATTTGCGGAAGACAGCAGACGTGGTCTTTAGTACAATAACTGAATTAACAGTCTAGGTTTCCAACCAGAGGAATATAAAATAACAGAAACAACTATATCTGTTTTACACAGCTAGGTAATAGTTTACACTCCAAATAAAGGAATGTAAGTAAATCTCCCTTTGGAGAGAGAGGGAAAAAAAAAAGTGAAATAAGTTTATTCACTGAATTAATCATAGTGGAGATATTACTTACCTTTAAAATACTCCTTTAAATGGGTCAAAACCACCTTTCTTTGTCTAAGGTCCTATCTGTTTAATGTATTTTGCTTACATTTTCTACCAGTCTTGCCCCAGTAACTCCTGTGTGTATTTGCTAGTTTCAAGCAAACTTGAAAAATGTATCATGGAGATGGCTGTGTTCTTTTGTGTTATGTAAAAAACCCCAGTGACTGGACAGAGAATAGGCATATAAGTTACTGTCAACATTGAAGGAAACACAGAGAGTCATGTGACTGTTCTGCTTGGCAGAACTTGGTCTGCTATTCAGTGTGCGTGTACTGGTTATCCCATGAGAGATACGCAGGTTCAGACTGTACACATCCTGTGGGCATCATATGGGAAACTGGGATTATTGCACTTATTGGGTTTTGAGGAGACAGATGATAGAAAACCATACACAGCAAGTCTCCTTAGTTCCAGTTTCATGGGGTGGTGTGTGTATATACAAGCAACATTGGAAGCTTATTGTTATTGACTATAAATATCTTAATATAGTTTTTCTCTTTTTTTTATGAACAGATAAAAGAAATTTGTCTGGATTAATACTGAACTGAATACATCTGAACTGAAGGAAATGATTTAAGATTGCTCTTCTGACAGAAATTGTACAAAAATGGTACACTGAGGTTTCTACTTGCACTTCTGGGAAGACTGTAACTGTATATTAGAGTTTATTGGCCTATAAAAGACAATGTAATAACAAAAGTAACAGTAAGTTTATGCAATAGTAGCAATTCCCTTCCCACTGAGTGGACATGAGTGATCAAAGGTCTTTGCAAGAAGATAAGCACAAAGTTAGCAGAACTTCCTCAAAGTTCAGGGAGTCTTCAAGAAGCATGCAGTCTGATGATTATTTTGCTAGAAAACTTAAAGCTTTGAATGGTAGCATGGGTCCTCCTGTTTCTTCAAATGCATCTAGCAAAACTGAAAATAATCAAACAAATGGTACACCAGCTGTGCCTAAAATGGGTGTTCGAGCAAGGGTATCTGAATGGCCTCCTAAAAAGGATTGCTCTAAAGAAATGAGTAAAGCTGCTTGGGAAAACAGACCTCCAACCAGTTATGAAAGTGTTGGCTCAGTACTTCCAAATGGACAAAATGACCAAAGTGATGGACAGCAAGAAGAGCTAGAATTGGAATTTACAGAGGGAAAATATTCAATTGGAGATCTTTTTGTTCATTCCCCTCAAAGGGGACTTCATCCCATAAGGCAAAGAAGCAACAGTGATGTGACAATAAGTGATATTGATGCTGAAGATGTGTTAGACCAGAATGCTGTTAACCCAAATACTGGAGCAGCTCTTCATAGAGAATATGGCAGTACGTCTTCAATTGATAGGCAAGGCTTGTCTGGGGAAAATTTGTTTGCAATGCTAAGAGGATACCGAGTGGAAAATTTTGAACATAAAACCCTTGCTCCATTTGGATTTTCTGAGTTTTTCCACTGTGACCCTACAGTTTCTCCAAGTCTACATGCTGCTGCACAGATTTCCAGGGGAGAATTTGTCAGGATTTCTGGCTTAGATTATATGGATAGTGCCCTACTTATTGGTCGAGACAGGGAGAAATCTTTCAAGAGGAGACTAAAATCAGAAGCAGTAGAAACGTCTCTATTTAGAAAACTGCGAACAGTTAAAAGTGAGCATGAAACTTTTAAGTTTTCATCTGATCTGGATGATAGACTTGACAGAAATGTTCGTTCTTGGAACTGTCAGAGATGTTTTGCACATTATGATGTTCAGAGCGTTTTGTTTAACATAAATGAAGCAATGGCTACCAGAGTAAATGTAGGAAAAAGAAAAAACATAACCACTGGGGCTTCAGCTGCGTCACAAACTCAGATGCCAGCAGGCCAAACGGGAAACTGTGAATCTCCTTTGGGAAGCAAAGAGGACCTCAATTCAAAAGAGAATTTAGATGCTGATGAGGGTGATGGCAAAAGCAATGATTTAGTATTGAGTTGCCCTTACTTCAGGAACGAAACTGGTGGCGAAGGAGATAGACGGATTGCACTTTCTAGGGCAAATTCAGCATCTTTTTCTTCAGGTGAAAGTTGTTCTTTTGAGTCCTCTCTGAGTTCCCATTGCACAAATGCTGGTGTTTCAGTACTGGAAGTACCAAGAGAAAACCAGTCCATTCATAGAGAGAAAGTGAAGCGTTACATCATAGAACACATTGATCTTGGAGCATATTATTACCGCAAGTTCTTCTATGGAAAAGGTAAATTTTTCTAATGCAACTGTTCTGAGATATTCATGCATTAGATTTAAGTTTCTTTTAAAGATTTTTTTTCTTTCCTTCTTCTCTGTGGAGAGATGTAAGTGTTGGAGGGGATCCTGCAACTCTTTACTAAAATTAAGCCTCTTATTCTTACTCTCCCAGAGGGATATTCAACAACTAGTGTGTTATGTATAATGTTATGCAATACTTCTGTGAGTTCACTAAGTGTGGGGTCATTTAAATTAGTATGTAAACAAACTTCTCTGAACCAAATTTTCTTGGTGGGCAGGGGGAAAAGAAGACATTTATATCCAGTAAATGCACTGAAAATACTAATATCCAGAGTGGAAATAATTTCTAAATCTAATCTATTTTGTAAAAGATGCATCCAAAAGAGAAGGTTTTTATTCTTGAGGCTTGTGACACCCTTCTTCTAGATTCTGCTGTCTACAAGTGTCTCTTGGAGCCTTTCATACTGTATGCACATATACATACTCTCTGTGTTATCACTCTTCTGATGATATTTAGTTTCATCTTAAAGAAGATTGTTTTATGCCTTTCTCCTAACATTTTGCCCTGTTCTTTTAGGATGTGTTCACACTGCCAGCAGCGTACTCTGCAGCAGAGTAATTATCTTGGCTTGAATCATTATTCAGATAAACTATTTCCACTTTCCAATCTACTTTGGCTTTCTGTGTTCAGTACTGCATTGTGCAACGTGTGTGAAATCTGGTTTTGTGGAGAGACCCCAAAATATGTGTCTCTGTCCTTTCTATATTATGAATTACAGCTCAGTCATTTTGCTGTTATTAAAAGAAAAGAAAAAAAAAAATCTGCTTCTGTCCATAAAAGACTGTTTGTTACTGCCCAGGTCTTCCTGAAACCATACTTCCTCTGCTTTCTAACTATATTTCAACAGCAGGAAATAAGCACTGTACTGTATTCCTTCCTCCTGTGACCCTTTACAAGAGACTCGAAAGAGGATCCAGAGCAGTGCCTGTTTTCACAATGCAGTAGACACCTAGAACACATTGTCTGTAAAAACACTGTATTTAAAAGGCAAGGAAGAAAAGAATCTGTATCTGTCATGGAAGAGGAAGAAAAAGACCCAGAGCTAAGCAAGGAATGGGCAGTACATTCAGAGGTTCAAAATGGCTTTTAAACTAGGCAGGTTGTAAAGGATCAGAAAGTGTTGAGGTAGTCAGAGTGGAAGAGAGTGGAAGAAAACTTGTAACCAAAGGATGGCATTTTTTGAGGGGCAGAGAGAAGAAAGGATTAGCAGATTGGAAGTTGGAAATGGAAGGAAGATTGTCAATGGACAAAGGTGGTGGCAGGATGGGGATGGGGGGGGAAGGCAAGGATTAAGCCAAATGAGAGGACTTGTTTGTGAAATGCTTTTATCGTGGATGAGTTACAGGTTCTGAAGGGCTGAACATTTTTTGTGAAGAAAAATCTTGTCAGAGAGATCAAAAAAAGAAAATGCAATGAGTACTCAAAACCACTTTAAATAATATACTATAAACAAACCTAATGACCTTTCTGGAAAGCTGATACAAATTCAATTAGTTTTAGTGAACTTCTCTTCTAGTATTATGTATATAATGATCTCTTGACTAAAAGTAATGTTTATATGAATATAGTATTAAAAAGTTAAGAAATAGTATCTGTGAGTTTCATCCAACATAGTATAATACTAGGAAAGTTGCATTGTTATTGTACTTGTTGCTAATTGTTCTATAAGTAGAGTTTTTTAAAAGTAAATATGATGTGATGCATTTAGTATCCAGTAATAAATTGTTACCTTCTCACTTTACAATGATATATAAACCATGCCCTGATCCACATTATCTTTCTATAGAACTGTAACAGAAGCAACATGAGAGAAATGTATTGGATGTCTCTATTATGAGACGGGTAGCTAGTCAGGGCAAACATGTTGATGGAACTAAGAACTTAATTTCAATACCTATTATCTCAAGGAATCAAGCATGTAAGGAATCTCCAGATTGTTTCCAACTGGACACAGTTCTCACTTAAGCAAAGTTTGTTGTGGACAGAGGAAATAACACCAAAATGTCTTACTGCTCTGCTGATCTGCGTATAAGAAAAAGTGACGTTTATATGCGTACTGAGTCTTGATGCTCTTCCATGACAGTGAGCTCTCCTAGCTGATTGTTCATTGAATTGTAGATTTAATAGCACAGCTGAACTTAGCAAAATAATTGTGGAAGGATGAAATAAAAATTTAGTGAACAATAGTCAATTGTATATAGAGACATATGTAATGCCACCGATTTTCTTTGACTTTAACAAGATAACTTTCTGAATATTTGATTTAGTTCACAGTTTTATAATTGGCACTTGTCAGCGTACAAGTTTTATTCTGTTTTAAGATGCATGGAAGAAACACCCTGGCATGTGTAGCACTAATTATTCCATTCCCTTTCAAGAAATGTGAGAGTTAGAATTCAGTGTCTTCTGAAATGAGCTGTAGTTTTATACTGCATATTTATAAGCTTTGTAACTATTGTTAAAATCAAATCCAACACAACTGATGTAAAATATGTTAATGTTTATGGAAAATATCTTCTCAGTTTTCAGTTAAGGTTTGTAAAAGCTAGAATATTTTATTTTATCTCATGGTTTTGATTTATTAATGATTTCCTTTACTGAACTGTATTTTAGTGGGATAGAAGGGGAAAAAAGCCTATGTTGATTTTTCAAAAGGATAATTGAAATACGCTTTTATTATCATTGATTTGTCCTTTTCCCCTTGTGCAATTATCCTCATAATACCTTGAGACTCGACTGTTACTACTGTGCTTTTCATTTGAGGGATGCTTGCAACCATTTCTTTGTGTGTTATTGTACCTATCTGCTGATATGAAACTGAAAAAATGTTGTAGAAGAAATGAACAGGCTTAGCAAGCTTTTGGTATTACCTTAGTTTTGTATAAGTAAGACTTTCATATGAGAAGAAAAGTTGACAATTAATCCTCAAAGTGAAAAAGTAAACAATGAAGAATATCTTACCATCTCTCTTTAAATAGCTAGAAAATAGCACTTATTTTCTTCTCTTCTTTCCAGTCGATATTTTTAAGTCAACATCAATACATTTAAATGAGCTTAATGAGTTTGTACTTTGAGATTTAAAAAAAATAAAAGAGCTCCTTGAATTAAAAATGTTTTCCCCAAATCCCAGAATATCAGTAGCCATGCTATTCTTTAATTTACTTCAGCTTGAAACTGTTTTATCTGTTTATTTTTAATGTACATAAATAACATATTTCATTTTGTGTCTTTCATATCACACAAGAAATAAGCAGGTATCTTCCAAACTTGTGGTTTTTCTGCTCAGTAATGCTGCAGCCAAGAAATCTAGTAACTGTCTAATACCTTTTTCTAGATTTACATCAAAATGGAAGGCTATAGAAACCCTAACTGAGAAGTTTTACCTTTTGTCAAAGCCTGAATATGCAGCTTTGGGGAGTTTTTATGTTGTTGAAAGGGTTTGGCCTCTTGAGTCTCTCTCTCTTTCTCTCTCTCTGGTCTGTAAGATCCTTTTCCATTTGATAAATTTGTCGATTAAAGCTCAAAGTTTTATTTTAATACTGAGAAATCAATCCATGAGGTATAATTTATCCATGCAGGTAGAATGCTCAGGCTGGAGAAGGGATGTAGTTGGTGAGTATGAGTGAATAATTTAATGTCTGTGCCCCTTTGATTCCAGGAGTTCCTTCCAAAAAAAAAAAAAAAGGGTGCTAGTTGTAATGTGCTGCTACACATTCTCTCTCCACTGGAAGATGGACTGTAACCACCAACATACTGAAAGGCTACTGGAATCTTAATTTAAACTTGATTTGACAAATAAGGCTGTCATTTATGTAGTGATAACTTTATCTTTTTGTAACCATTCTAAGAGTGTAGATGATGTCTCAGTGAAAGACATCTTGTGAAAACTTCCTTACGTATTTCCATAAATTTGGTTAAAAAAAAAGCTAGCAAAGTGGTTTTTAGTCCAGACAATCTTAAAAAGATAAATTAGTCTATTACTTCATTGATATTTAAAATATGGAATTATAGCATAAATTGGAATGGAAGACATTTCTGGAGCTCACCCAGTCTAATTCTTTGTTTAAAGCTGCCTTTGAAGGTAGGTTCTGAATAGGTTGCTCAGAACCTATTCCCCTATAGTTGTCCCTTTACCTTTTGACCATCTCTAAGGATGGAAATTTCACAAGCTCTTCTGGCTACATGTTCCTGTGAGGAATTAAATCAGGGGCTGCATCTTGTCATGGTTGCATCTTGTCTTTCCTCTTTGTATCTTGAAGAAGTTCTCTGTAACCCACTGTCAGCTAGTGGGATCCTGCAGTCATTTCCCCCCTTAACCTGCCCTTCTCCAGGCTTTCTCCTTCAGTCTCTCCTCATCTATTATATGCTTCAGCTCCCTAACTGTCTCAGTAGCTGTTTGCTGGCTTTGTCCCACTCTGTCCAAAACTGGACGCTACTCCTTATGTGGGCTCAGACATGCCGGAGAGACATAATGTCTTCTCCTGACCTGCTGGTATGCTCTTGCTAGTGCAGCCCAGAGTGTCTTTAGACTTCACCTCTGCAGGGGGTTCTCCTTGCTGCTGTGTAGCCTGTTGCTCGCCAGGTTTCACAGTCCTTTTCTACAGAGCTGCTCCTGAAGCAGTTGGTCCCCAGGCTGTCCTGTTGGATTAGCTTGTTCTGCTCTAGATACAGATCTGTGTTGGTCTTCATGAGGTTTTTGTCAGTCATTTTTTTCAGATTCTCAAAGAGAGAGTTTGTTTTAACATGTCAGGTTGAAAACTTCAGTGGGTTAGGAGTTGCTTCAAATGTAGCTCAGCTGTCCCATCTCAGCAGCTGCTGCCTCCAGGGGAAGTGGGCAGTGAAGCACGGTGACCCTACAGCTATAGGCCGCTACCTGTGTGGATAGTTAACCTCCTTTGCCCACTTTTGTAAAATACTGCAAGGTTTATGCATTTCAGTATCTGCCCTATGCACATACTGCTCATTTGTTAAAAGCCTACTGGTTATTTCCCTTCATCAGTTGCACCCGATTACAGCCCTAACCTCCAATACATGAACTGTTCTCCTTGAGCTTGGTTATATACATGAACTTGTTGAGGATGCATTCCAATCCATTGTTTAGATAATTAAAAAAAAAAATTAAACAGTAACAGCTCCACTCTCAACTTTTGATAAATGTTTTAGTAACTGGCCACTAACTGGAATTCCTGTTACTGGTCACAGTCCTTTGAGGCCAGCTGTCTAGCCAGTTTATGTCCACCTTGTAATTTGCATGTCCAAACCATGTCATTTCAGTTTAGCTCGCAGATACTATGGGAGACTGTAAAAGCATTGCTAAAGTGCAAGTAGGTGACATTCATTGCTCCTACCTCATCCATAACGCCAGTCATCTTATTGGAGAAAGCAACTGGGTTGGTCATGCATGATTTACATTTGGTAAATCTATGCAGGCTGTTTCCAAACATCTTTTCGTCCTTCATGTGCCTGAAAATGTCTTCCCTGAGAATTTTTCCCTTAATCTCCCTGGGAGCTGAGGTTTATGGTGACTAGTCTATAGTTTCCCAGACCCTCTTTCTTGCCCTTTTTCAAGATGGGTGTGGCCACTCGCTATGACCTTCCAAAAGTGTTAAAGAGTGACCTTACAGTAACACTGGCTAGTTCCCTCAACATGTATTCTGTTTGGTCCCATGGACTTGAGTGTGTCTAGTCTGCTTAAATGGTCTCTGACTTGATCTTCCTCTTCTGTCAGTAGTGCTTTACTCTTCCAGACTGGGCCAGTTGGCTCAAGGAGGAATTTAAGTATTCATCAAAGACTGAAGAGTTACTAGCCTTGGTTTTCACTTGTTAAATCTGAGTTGCTGCTTTGAATATAAAGATTTAAAGAAGAATAAGAATAAATTGAAAGAAATGAAGGAAGCTACATAACACTTGATTTGTTTGAAGACTGTTAGTTTTCATTGAAGACTATGTAGATATAGTTTCTCCAAAATAGTTTATTACAGCATCAAGCAGAATTATTAGTTTCATAGTAACAAAAAATGCAAAAAAAATATTTTATAGTAGCAATGGCTGCAGTAATTTGAGTTATGTGATATGAGTGACCTTTCTGCTCATCACAATTGAAATTTTGTGATTTATGTACTTATTGTACAGTTCAGGAGATCTCAAGCCAGTGTATTTACAGATCTCATAGCTCAATTAAAAACAATACTTCATAAATTTTTAATGATTTGATGAACACTTTCTAGGAGACTTGTACTTCATTATTCTCTTCTCTCTTCATTCACTCTTGTGCAAAGAGCATCAGAACTACTTTGGAATAGATGAAAATCTTGGACCTGTCGCAGTCAGCATCCGGAGGGAGAAGGTTGAAGATGCCAAGGAGAAAGAAGGATCTCAGTTCAACTATCGCATAGTTTTCAGGACAAGTGAGGTAATGTTCTTTTAGTAATTCTGCAAAGGAGTGGAAAAGTTAATTTACAGCTTAAGATACTAGTTGTTTGTCTGTGGATATGTTGCTAACTTTGAAAGTGAATCTGTTATTAGGGATCTTTCTTGTACTGTTAATAAATGTAGTTGCTCCTGAAATAGTTTCCTTCTTCTGTACTGCATAAAATTTTTCTCTTTTTGAGCGGGCAGCAAAAGGAGGTAAGTTGGCTGAAGGGAACTGTAAAGGGCAAGCAAGGGAACAGATGATAAGAGCAAAGCTGAAGGTAAGTTTGGATCAGGCTGCTTGATGTTAAGTTTCTAATGATAAAAATAAAAGATTAAGAAAGGTAGGGAAAAGGAGAAGGGAAAAATATGAAAGCTAGTATTATAATTGATTTGTATTTTTCTGTTTTGTTTCAAAATACTTTCTTCGAAGCTTTTTTCTGTGAGATGTTTTTATATACTTCTACAGACGTGATTTGTGGAAGGAATATTAATATGTTGATAAAAATTATTTATTTGGAAGAATAGCTCACCTATGATCATTGTGGAAAGATGTGTTTCATAACTTCTATTACAAGAAAATTAGTATCTCTTGCAAACTAATTTCTTCTTTATCAAAGCAACTAGCTTTGATTTGTGTGAAAATACACAATGTTATTATTGTAGCAACCAACTATAAATTTTCATAATCTTCAGGACTATTGCTTTTTATTGTGATTAGGACATAGAGAAGTGTTAGCTAGACCTCCTGATATCTTTGGGCTTATATGCTTTTGCAAACAGATATAGAAACAGATACATACAATTTTAAATTTTTTAGGCCATGTTTTTCTTTTATTACCAGAAAAGGGGTGTCTCTGTATGTATGTGTGGAGAGGTGATTTAGCTGACTCACTTGTAAGAAATGACTGTGTTGTTTTGTGTGATTTACTTTTACTGCAGCTTACTACACTTAGAGGAGCAATTTTAGAAGATGCTATACCATCTACTGCTCGGCATGGCACAGCAAGAGGTCTGCCTCTCAAAGAGGTGCTAGAGTATGTAATACCAGAGCTGAGCATTCAGTGCCTAAGGCAGGCTTCCAACTCACCCAAGGTACCTGAACAGCTGCTTAAACTGGATGAACAAGGGGTATGTAGCACATGACTTTTCTTTAAAGAAAATTCATTAAAAAAAAAAAAAAATATATATATATATATATCTTAAATATTTTGCAGGCAATGTTAATAAACATGGATCTGTAATCAGACCATTCACTTTCTTGGTTTTGGAGATACTTGTGTATTTTCATTGACAAAATGAGGTTTGCTTTTCTAAGCAAATTATTTTTTAAATACATTGCAGTGTAGGAAAAAAAACTTCCTGGTCTATGGACATTCTCGCTAGTTGAGTGAGAGAAAGATTATAACAAAACTTTTAACATCAGTAAGAAGTTATTTTCACAATCTGTATTTGCACTTTAATGTGTACAAATGCTGAATGCAAATGAAACTATATCTAACATTTTATTAATATTGTGTATAATTAATGAAGCAAAAGGACATAATTTATTAAGTCTCTACGTCTAAGTTGTTTTTTACAATAACATTTTCGGATTAACTTGCAGTAGTCTTACTAGAATAGTAGCAGACTGGAATAATAATGGACTTCTTGGTTCAAGCAACTGCAATTGTGATTGAGACTAGTGAATTAACTGCATGGCATTGAAATATTCATACAGCTTAAATTCCGAGAGAAAATTGTGAGGCTTGTTGGGTTCAATATTCAAAGCTGTGATTAAATTTATAGTTTCTGCATATTTTGTGAAGGGTAGGCTTGTGGTGGCTTTAAAATCAATTTTTAAAATAATATTTTTTAAAAAATATACTTTTAAAGTGAAGATTGGACTTTTTAGGCAAAAGTCAGTATCTGTCTGTTGAAGTTGAATCAGCTGATGGATCGAGTTGATTATGGTGGTGGTATAATTTTTCAGTGATAATTCAGTTGCGAATGTAGTGATTGCATCTAACATTTGTGGTGTCTGCCAGAATTGTTCTGTCTTCTCTTGTGTCTGTATCAATTGCTCAAAAGCAAGAAATGTAGCTAGAGGAAGAGAATTGCTTTTTTAGGTGGATTGTTATGCTAGTTTTGTATGTATATTTTCCTACTTGTGTTCACTATAGTGTTTGAGGAGGACTTTTAATTGAAAGCTCATTTTGCCAAATGTCCTTATTTTTTTCCTGTGTTTGTCAGTACTTCTGGTAAAACAACAAAGGGAAATCAGAAGCACTCAGTTCTGAATCTGGGTTCCTGATGCACTGTTGCTCTCTGTCTTTCCTATTTGAGCTCCAGAGTGAGTTTAGGTTAATCTAATAAATAATATTTACTGCTGAGGGGCAATATGTTCTAGGTAGTATACAGTACTACTTTATTTGACCTGACCTGAACATTTCACAAACTCACTGTAAGTATTTCCCATAAATTGGAAATGGAGATTGTCCATTGAACTGGCCAAAGTAATTCTTTAATCATCAACTGCTAATTTTGAGAAGCAGCAGTACATAGCACTTCTTTTTATTTTGTGTGATTAATTCTGAAAATCCAATCCTTTTGTGAAATGGGCTGTCATCAGGCAAAATGTAATATTAATGTATCTTATGTCCTTCTTATTATGAGATAATTACTTGAACATAGATAGAAAGCCATGCAATAGAACTGGCATGAGATCCGTTTATGCTTTTAATCCTCTTATATACTTGATACTTCAGTTTATTAATCAAGCAAATATAAAAAGAGTTATGCTTGGCAACTGAAGGTGATGACTGGCTGAAGTGTCATGAATTTAAAAGTATGAATAATGTTCTAGAGGATTAAAACTGTCACCAGAGTAATACTCATTTTGCATAACAACGTATTAAATGTTTGCATAGTTCCATAGCAGACTGAAGATTGTTTTGGTGTTTTGATTTCATTTCCTACCTTATTTCATAGTTCTCGGTGAAATCAAGTAGGGGTTATGGAGGAAACATGGTTAAAACTTTGTCTCTAATATGACAGTAGATAGTAGATGCAAATTGCATAGGTGACCTAATTTGGATATATAAATAAAGAATCTACATTTTCCCAATTTATTCTGGCATATGATGGTCAGCATTAGATTTGACTGTAAATTTACAAGAAAAATCAACTGTTTCTGTGTAACCTGGACAGGATTTTTTTTTTCTTTCTCTCTCTAATTTATCCTTGTTCCCCCTCCCCATTTCTACTATAGGTTGTTTATTGTATGTATACTTATCAGTTACCCTCGTATCCCTATGGGAATGTTCACTTCTCTCTAGGCCAAAGGCTGAAGTTTACAAGAAGCCCAAAGATGTTAGGAGCTTTGATTGCAGTGATATTTAGTGGTTATGGAGTCTCTAATCTCTTGAGGTTCCTTGCCAGAAAAACTCTAAAATCTTCACATGAAGAAAGTTAACAAGTTGTTGTTACATGATAAAGAATCTATACTGTACAAGAAGATAACAAGATGCCAAGTTTCACTAGTGTGTGATTCTGACTAGAACATAGTCATTTTAAGTCAGGAAGGACTGCTATGCACCTTTAATACATATCACATACCCAAGTAGCTAAATGAGTTTAGAAATGATTTTGTGATGTCACATTATTAAATTGTTCTCAGTGGTACATTAAATATAAAGTTTCTAATTTAGAAATCATGAAATCAGAACCATATCTGCAATTATTTACTTAAAAAGGCTCAAATAAACATGTGGTATCATTTCAAAACTGACAAACTTGGTAAGTTTTAAATATTTTGATCACTTTTCATGCCAGTTATATGCTCCCCATAGGAAGATCCTGACAAAGCTAATTCAGTTACTTCTTTCTTAGGCATTGATATTCTAAAGGTACCTTGATTTCTGCTTCTGTGCATCCCTGTGATCTTGGCATGAGAGTTCTTTTGCTTAAGTCTTCTAATTTCATAGTCATGAGTGCTCCTAGCATATAGGTAGGAGGTTTGGATTACTGCAAATAAGCTTGCAGCTGCTGCCTTGTTTAGGAATAGTGTTATTAGTAGAATTAAATTTGTACATAATTGCCTAGCATTTACAGCACTTGTCCACTAAGTGAAAACCCAGGATTAATTCCTTCCGCCGGCTTGGGCGGTTTCAGATCCTTATTTTAAATGTCTCCTAGAATATTGTTCAAACCATGAGATGGGAGGTTTGTTTTGGAAGATAGAGGTATACTTCACTCCTGTTTGGAATTATATTGGTATTCATTAACAAATTCAGAAATGACTGATCTCCTCAGAAACAATGAGGGAGTGTGCCTGCCTATTTCTGGACTGAATATTTTGCCCGGGTGCTTCTGTACTGTTAGTTGTTGCCCATATTGTTGGTGGCTCAGTCAGTATTTAACTTCGCTTCTCAATTCTAATGTGAAGTCAAAGAAATTAACTCGAATTCCCTGTGGTTTAAACTAAACTATTTGACACAGAGCTGGGATAGGGGTGGCAGTGTGCTTACAATAATTTAAAGTCTCTGCTGGGAAGTGTCAAGTAATAGCACTGCTTCTTGTAATCTAATGTTTACATGATCAGTTCTCTTCCAGTTTCCTCCATGAAATGTTCATTCTAGCTTTCCACTGAATAAAACTGTCACCAGTGTGCAATCTGGAACCTTTTGTTAAATACCTAACTCTCTCCAAGCAGTGCTTCAAAATGAGAATCAAACAAGAAAGCACTCTATGTGCACAGCATCTCTAATGCCAGTCAAAAGGAAACGACAAGAGCAAGCTGGTATCTTAACCCTGCCCTGCTACAGAGTTCAGCAGTCTGACTCAGGCAGCTTCTACAGTGCATCCGTAACCCAGAATCTCCTTTTATTTCAGATGATCATGCCTCCCATTCCACCTCAAACTTTGGCATAGCTCCTAGTTCTTCTGTTCTGTGCTGTCCAGGAGAAACCTTATTGTAGCACCATTCCTCATTCCTGTCCTTATTAAGCATGGGCTTTGTTCCTAACTGCTCCCTGGTCAATGGCCTTCTGCCAGAGTATGTTCCACAAGGGCTCACCCCTACATAAAGCAGTTATCAAAGGGAGAGGATGGATGGGGGCTCACCAGAGAGGCGGGAGGGCTGCCATCATACATTACTCTTATTCCCGCTGTGCTGCAGGTTTTCTACACCAGTAGACCAAATTCTGTAGTGTGCATTGCCGTGAATATAGATCTGCTGAAATCATGGAGTTAGGCCTGGTTGTACTAGTTGAAATGAGGAGAAATTGTCCCACTGATAGGTATAACTTCATAGTAAGAGAAGAAGTCAGGCCCAGTTGATGTTATGAGGTGTTTTGCTATTGACTTTAATAGTTTAGCATTTTCCCCTTACTTCATTTCAATACCTTTACCTTTTGAGCATGAGATTCTTATTGTCAATGATTCTATCTATGGCCTTCAAAAATGTTCATTAACTTGGACATCTTGGGGATTTTTTGTATATTGGTTGTGCATGAAGGTAAATAGTTAAACCAAGAAAGCTGTCAAGTTAAATCTTGAATTACATGGGAGACAAAGAAAGAATACTAGCTTAAAAAAGCAGTAGCATCATGAAAACACAGAAGACTAGGTTAATAAAAGCATAGAGAAAGCCTTTATTTCTCCAGGGTTGATGAGGATTGAGTAGTGGTTTTATTTTTTTGTTTTGTTGTTTTTCTTTCTTGACTCTTGGCAACTGCCTTACATAAAACTCTCCACTTACAATAGAGAAATGCAGCAGTTACTGAAGAGGGAAAGTTAAGGATTATTTGAAGTCTGGGATCATATTTTTGACACTTTCTTTTTTCATGTATGTATGTTTTCTTGACTTGACCTTTTAGTGTTCTCATCTTGCAGCTTTTCTGCAAAATTGCTGGGGTGAAACATCAATGCAGTAACATATCTATGGATTTGAGTTTTACAATACACTTATCGTGACAGACCATGTGTTACATATGACTAAGGTGAAGCAGACTGTTCTTGTCACCTTTATTCTGATAGGAATATAAGAGTCTGTGCATAACACACATTTTAAACACTAATCCTGAAGTTTGATTAAGAGAAGTCTAGAGCTGGAGAGTTGATTTGAGTCATGAATATAGATAAGTGTCTTAAGGGAGTCTGGTGTGACTGATGGTCCCTGTCAGTTTGTGGAGTTCTAAAAGTTGTCAATTAAGAATAATAGGACTAATCCATTCACATGGAGTGAATGTAAGTATACATAAAAGCTAAGAAAACACAACAATACTCTGTTCAAGAAGTAATAACCTCTTTTTATACCTAATTTTTTATAGTTTTTATACTTTTTTAATAGAAGTAATTTATCTCTTTTTAATTTTCTGGCATTGAGACTCTGTTTAACAAAACTGTTTAACTGCAATCTGATTTCTAGCTTGAAATATACTTTTGAAAATGGGGAATAATTTTTAACAGTGGACGATTTTATGGGGAGGACAAAAGATGGCATTACTGTTCTGAGTGCCTGTTTTAACTGAACTGCACTGAACTTTAAAAGGTAGAAATAAGGGAAAATAAGCTCACTTTGTTCAGAATCTGAGAAAGAAGACAGTTATAAAAAAATTGCCAATTAATGTTCTCATAACATGCAGTAGAGTGTGCTTTTATAGATAACTAAGTCAAGAGTCTTCATGTACTGCTTTTATCTGTGTTTGGATAGTGACAATCCAGTTTTCTCTCAAGGTAGTTGTTAGGATTTTCTTTTTTTGTTTCATTTTGTTTTTTTTCCTGTCTGTAGTGACTTAATTTCCCAAATCAGAACACTTATTTTATTTTTTCACTTTCAGATAACTTCTGCCAGGGGTTATAACAGTGTTAATACTTTAATTGTTAGTATTTGTTCTAGTATTGACTTTCCTATGCTTTAGTAATTTTTTTTTTCTTTTTATTTTTTAATATTTCAGCTGAGTTTTCAACATAAGATTGGTATCCTTTACTGCAAAGCAGGCCAAAGCACAGAGGAAGAAATGTATAACAATGAAATGGCAGGACCAGCTTTTGAAGAGTTCCTTGATCTGCTGGGCCAGAGAGTACGGCTAAAAGGATTTAGTAAATACAGGGCTCAGCTAGATAATAAAAGTAAGTTATGTTTCCAACCTGTGGTAGAAACTATAGATTATCCAGTTGATCTTCTCTAAATCCTGTTTTGTCCTTTCATGCTCTTGACTCTGGGTTTTGATTAGTAAGATTATATGCTAAATGAGGAAGATGAAGCATATGATAAGGGCATGTATCACACCTTGTCTGAAAGGTTATTTACTTATTCTGTGGCATTAGTAGAACTGAAAATCAAAACAACTTATTTGTTTACACTTAGTTAAAATCATACTATGTGAATGATATTTTTAATATATTTCAGAATTTCCCAGCTACACTTTAACATCTTATCCTTAAAAAGGCAAAAGAAAATATATGTATTTCAAAATATGGAGTCATGACAAGGCACTATTTTCCTTATTTTAGCTAAACTTTTGTGCATCTTTCTAATCAGCATACTTATTGGTGTTTATATTTGAGAGCAATCGTTTTGTCTGTTTTCCAGTTTCTCACATGTGCACAGTAGGTGTGTTATCATTCAGCAGTTGATAAACATTCATCTACCTAACCCTGTGTTATTACTACCATTTCTGCAAGTCTTTCAGTTTCCCTAAGTGCAATAGTATAATAATTTAGTTGTATAAATTTGTTGGGTTTTGAAGCAGAAATAGGAACTGAAGTATTTCTGTTTAAAAAGTCAATGATATGTTAACGCACTTATTATTAGCACTGCTTTTCACTGCCCTGAAATTTAACTTAATTCATTCTTAGTTTAATGTAGTTTTGACAGAGTTTTGACAACTGATAACTATGAGCTGTGATCTAAGGATATCCGGGTATTCTCTACTTTATTTAACATACTGTTTTTATAGATATAAAGACTAGATATAAGGAAGAAATTTGTTACAATGAGAGTGATGAAACACTGGAACAGGTTGCCCAGAGAGGCGGTTGATGCCTCATCCCTGGAAACATTCAAGGTCAGGCTGGATGGGGCTCTGAGCAACCTGACCTAGCTGAAGATCTCCCTGCTCACTGCAGGGGTGTTGGATTAGATGACCTTTAAAGGTCCCCTCCAACCCAAATCATTCTGTAATTCTATGATTTGATTTGTGTCCGTGTTTTTGCTGTAGCTTGCATATTACATCCTGAAAATATATATTTTTTTTATATATATTGCTTATGGCCTGCGTATAACAGAAAAGGAGTATCTTTGTTAGCAAAGTACATCCTTATAAACTATTAAATCCTGCTACCTGTGTGTGTATTCTACTTACTCTTCTAATCAAATGGAAAAGTTCCTTGAACTGTTAGGGATAAGCTGCCAAGAGGAAGCTTAGAAAAATGTACTTAAAGGAAATTAAGGGAGATCTTTTCTCACAAGGGATATTTTGTCTTTCAAATAGTCACAGACACCTAGGAATCAGTAAGTCCTCATATTTCCTTCTCTGTTCATCCTGCCACTTATCCACCTGATCTAGCCTGGTTCTTAGGAATCTCCTGCGTGTTTTTGTTACTTCAACATCTGGATTTTTAATTTTTTTTAAATGGTACATTTGAACACTGATCAGTGTCATAGTCATAAAAGAATTAATCTTCTGTTATCAAACCAGTAGTGCCCTTGATGGACTGTTGTCTCCTGTATAGCAATAGGAGAGAGTCTTAAATTATTTGTATTAGAAATTTTTGGAAATATCTAATGCATATACATTGTGATTGGTGCCCAGAGCAGATAAACTATAGCAGATAGGCGAATCTCCAGCAGGAAATGACACACAAACTCAGCGATAAAACCTGCAGTGAAGGAAGAGCAGCTTTGCAACTCAAGAAATCTTTAACATTCTCCTTCTCTAGTAGTGGTGGGAAATGGTGAAAAAAGTGAGCTCAATCCTATGACAAATTCTAATTTATGACTTACAAGGTGGAAAGGCTCCAATTCCATAGCCTTGTCAACCTGCATAAGCACCACATTTATTTTTATTAACATTATTGCCTCTTGCTTAAATCCATGCTTGTTTCACTTAAATAGTTCAGGTCTGATAGACTATTGCATTCTATTTCAGTACAGAATAATAACTCATTTTTCAAATTAATGTGTAGAAATATTTATTAACACGTTGAGGATGTCAGACTTCTAGGATGAATTGAGAAATAGGGATGAAAATTTCAAAGGAGTAAGGAGTGTTTTGGTTTTGCCTTTTTTTTCCCCAATCAGAGCATGAACGAATATCACTTAGTAATTTTTACATATGAAAATAGATGCTGCTCTGTCAAGCAAATTCAGTTTCTATATTTGCCATGCTTCGGTCTGAATGTACATTGCTGATTTGGCATTGTGCATGTATCATTCAGTAACATAATTTTAATGTTTTACTAATACCGTGTGCCATTATTGATGTTGGCCTGTCAAAATATATTCTTATAGTTTGGAACAAACAGTGGAATTAAGACAGTTCACAAAGATATATACTTCAGTTTTATATTAAATGTAAAATACTGGCTTAATAATAATCTTTTTTGTGTTATGCTTGTTTTTTTATATAATGACATGAAAAGTATTACTGCATGTCATATTTATAATTTGATAATACATTGATCAGACTGCTTACAGTAATATTTCTTGCTCAGTTTTTGTAGGGTGCACATTTGTTAAGTTTTTCTGTTCTCAAATGTTTTACTAGCTCTGGGTTGTTTTTTTAATTTTGAGTTCATTTTTTTTTAATTTTAAGTTTTTTTTTTTTGTTTTTTTTTTAGTTTGGTCTATTTATTGAGTATTTTGATAAGTAATTGGAACATTTCTTATGGAATATAGAATGTAGAATGTAGTGTTAAGTAAGTCTCCACCATCTTCCTTGCTCACTCACCTTCTAACAGGATGGGGGAGAGAATTAGAAGGGCAAAAGCAAGAAAAATTTGTGAGTTGAGATTTATACAGTTAAATAAATGAGGGAAAGAAAGGAAAAAAACCAAACCAAACCCCCCCACCAAAAAAAAACCCAAACAAAAAAAACCCCACCAAAAACCAGCCTACCACCACAACAGTCAACCAACCAACCAACAAAACCTCCCCACAAAGCCAAGGGATGCAAAGGCAATCACTTTCCACCTCTCATCAGCAGACTGATGCCCAGCCAGTCTCTCGGCAACAGCTACCATGGAAAATTAACTCCCCCTGCCCCAGTTTCACTGCAGAGCATGACGTTATATGGTATGGAATATGTCTTTGGTCAACTCAAGTCAGCTGTCCTGGCTGTGTCCCCTCCCAAACTAGCATACTCCCCGGGATGGAATGGGGGACAGTGTGAGAAACAGAAAAAGCCCTGATGCTGTGCAAGAACTATTCAGCAATAACTAAAACATTGGTGTGTTAGCAACACTGTTTTGATCCCATATAGAAAGCACAGCACTACATGGGCTGCTGTGGAGAAAATTAACTCCCTCCAAGCCAAACCCAGTGCAAATGTGAAGAATATGTGGAATATATTAACAACAAACTCTTTTCTGCCCTTCTTTACTGCATTTTTAATGGCAATTCTAAATCCCAAGATCAAGAAATCAGAAAATTAGAGGAAACTTTTCCACTTCAACACCATATGATTTATTTAGTATATGTTTTAAAACATATTATCTACTAGAAATGAGGAATTAAAATATTATTATTGGAACATTAATATTCTCATTTGTAATGTTCATACTTTAATTATGGTTTATAGGATGGATAAATGGGATTATATTTGCATTTAATTTCCTTATACCTGTAAAGAAAGAAATTAAGATGAAAGAAACTGAGGAAACGTTGCAATCCTATATCTACAAAGGAACAGTGCTGTTTCACTTTCATTTCATTCAGTAAAAGTTGCTTTTCTGCAAAAACACCAGAAATGTTTCATCAATGGAAAAAAAGTTTAGCCAATTTTTCTCAGACTTCATGAGATAAAACTAGTCTTGAGAAATGAATGAGGTGCAAAAATGTCAGCCCAGATATAATTTTTTTTTTTCACTAAAATTGTCAGCAGAGTAATGTTTGTAGTAACAACCGTTATGTAAATTTGATCACAGTGTGCCTGAGTAGGTGTTTAGTAAAGCATATGTTGAGTTAGAAGATTTCAGCTTGCTTAGTGCAAGAGACTAAATTTCAGAAGAAAAACTTGCTAACTCCTTTCCAAAGTTAAGGTGCTAAATCAAAAGTATGTTGTATTAGGAAAGCGTTGATTTAAAAGAATCTGCCTTTCTGTCATAAGTGTTTAAAGGGACTCGTTTGTGCAATATCTGTTCAACATAGTTTCACTTTATTTAATATCTAATTGCAAAAGGAATCAGGGAGTAGGGTTGCTGAGATCAGTGTAGTTCAGACAGATATTTGCATTTCACAGTATAATTTATTTCCTCCTTCTATCTCTTTAAAACTCTGTCTTTTGAAAATGCCATTGAAAGGTTATAATGGAATTGTATTTTCAACAAAGATTTTAAAATAGAGGAATGTGATAATACTTGCTTTTTTAACCAACATTTAAGTACGAAACTTCAGTTAAAATTATGGTCTCTGTTTCTTATGTAACTATAATTTATATTACATCAATATTAATAAATGAATATTTTTTTTAATTGTACAAACATAACTGATTAAGCCAGTTGTAATATGAGTGTGTTCAAAATTATACACACAGATATATGTGTTCAGATTTAGGGCTGCAGACAGGGTAGAGTTACTGTTGAATTTTACACTTAAGTGTATGTTTATGTACTTTTAACCAGAAAACTAAGATGACCAATTAATTTTTTTTTTTAAATACAATTACTAGTTAAAACAAAACAAAACCCCCAAACCTTAAACAGTATGTGGAAAAGAGTGCTAGAAAACGTTCATTGGTATAGATGATATAAAATTATATTAAAAAATGAGTCAACATGGAAAAAGAGAAGAAAAATTGATAGTTATCTTGATTCAAGAATGTTCCCAACCTCCTGCAGGACCAGGGAAGCCATCCTTCCCCTGTACTGAGCATTGCTGGGGCCGCACCTTGAATAGTGTGTCTGCTTTTGGGCCCTTCATTACAAGAAGGACATTGAGACACTGGAGCGTGTCCAGAGAAGGGCAACAAAGCTGGTGAAGGGCCTGGAGAACAAGTCTTATGAGGAGCAGCTGAGGGAGCTGGGGTTGTTTAGTCTAGAGAAGATAAGGCTGAGGGGAGACCTTATCACTGTCTACAACTACCTGAAAGGAGGGTGTAGCGAGGCAGGTGTGTGTCTTTTCTCCCAGGTAACTAGTGACAGAACAAGAGGCAGTGGCCTTAAGTTGTGCCAAGGGAGGTACAGATTGGATGTCAGGAAATACTTCTTCACTGAAAGGGTCCTCAGGCACTGGAATGGGCTGTGCAGGGAGGTGGTTGAGTCACCATCCCTGGAGGTATTTAAAAGGCAGCTAGATGGGGTGCTCAGAGATGTGGTTTGTTAGTGGACAGGTACGGTTGGACTCGATCTCAAAGGTCTTTTCCAACCAAGCGATTCTATGATTCTACTTAAATAATCCATACATATTAAAGAAGGTAAATAAAAAGGATTCATTTATGACTAGAGAATAAAACTCGTCTAATTTGCTGTAAGCATTCTGAAATACTAACTCTGTTAATAAACTTTCTAAAGAAAATAAATAAAAATATTAAGTCATATCATATATGAAATGTATTTTAATAATTTTAAATGATCTTAAAATTCACAATAAAATTATTTGACGTTGTAATACAATGTATTATGTACATATTTTATGCTTTGAAAATGTCTGATTTGAGGTCCCTTCCAATCCCTAACATTCTGTGATTCTGTAATTTGTAGTATGTGTTTCAATGTCAGATTTGAAGTAACATTGTCAATTTATTTTTGGTAAAGTATGGGATCACTCAATTGTCCTTATTAATGTTTTAAATAATGAAAATATATATTATATAAAGCTATATTGAAGTAGTTAACTGTTTGGTTTTGGGGTTTGGTTTGTTTTTTTTAATGAAATGCCCATGTGTTCAAAATTAGATCATTTAGGCCTCATGGATAGCAAACTCCGTGGGCAATTTCTTGCAGGACGCTTCTGTGTCTTAATACGAACTAAAGAGTAGGTTTTTAGCTGATGTAAACTAGTTTTGTTCTGTTGAAAAAAAGTTTTAAATTACGTTAATAGATTTAAATCATAGCATGCAAAGAGTGGTGTCCTAAAATATTATTAATGTTCTATTTTACTGACCTTCTGTTGATTAAATTCATTTGCAGCTGATTCGACAGGAACTCATTCACTTTATACTACCTATAAAGATTATGAGTTAATGTTTCATGTATCAACAATGCTTCCATACATGCCCAGTAACAGGCAACAGGTATGTTTTTTTTACTTTTCATTGTAATTTTACATTATAAATGTTTGATTTTGAGGGTTTTGTTTTTTTTTTAAGTAATACTGATTTAAAACTGAATTATTTTGTATGAAGTATGACTCAATTGCATTTTTTTTTTTCTTGAAATATTATGAGGCATTAGAAATCTCATAGGATTTTTATACTATGTAATTCAGGAACTTATCCTATCTCCCCCATGTCATTATATTATTAAAAGGTAAATGTTGCCTGTGGTGAATGTGTTATTTTCAGTTTGGACTGGATTTACATCTTATGTATGTTTTAAGCATTGAATGGAGTGAAGCTTCAAAATAGTCTTATAATTAAAATATACATGTAATAAATTTTTAAAACAATTTCACTTAATCCTCATATTACAGATCTTGAAATGTTTATTAATGTGTCAGCTTAGTAATAAATGCTTAACTGTATTCTTCAAGGTGTCTGCTTGTGAAGACAGAAAACTGCAGTGTACTTATTTTATTTCTGGAGAATTTCCTTTGCTTATGTAATAATTCAGAATATCTTTAAACCATTAAGGATGGCTAAAAACAAGCACAGCATCCAGAGTGTGTGGTGCACCAGTAAGGTTACTCTCTGTCTTGCCTGTCTCAGATATTTCTTCTGACTGAATTAAAAAATACAAGCACATTTGGTATAATATATCAACATTAAAACTTAAAAAAAAAAAAAAAACAGTAGAACTGTTCATAAGTGAGACTGATGATAGTTTTTAATTCTCTGCACTACTACTATGCATTTTTCTAGGTCTGCAGAAATAAGTGTTGTATTTATTTAGTTAATTTTAGAATGTTCTCTCATTGCCATGCAAGATATAAATATTTCAGTCTTTTTGGAGGGTTGTCATGAAATGAAGATGCTATCTCACTTTCTTTTTGAACAGCATACAAAAGACGGTTACTGATTGTTAAACCATGTGCGAGTTGTATCTTTCTATCAATATCTACCCTATCAGTAGGTCTTGTGGGATGAAAAAGAGATGTCAAGGCAGCAAGAAAAAGATAAAAGAAAATGGTTACTGATTGTTAAACCATGTGCAAGTTGTATCTTTCTATCAATATCTACTCTATCAGTAGGTCTTGTGGGAAGAAAAAGAGATGTGTCAAGGCAGCAAGAAAAAGATAAAAGAAAATTATTAAAATTCCTGAGAAAGGATAAATGAAAATTGAAATGGAAGAAAGTATATAATGTATTTATGTACTTTAAATAGCCACTGCATAATGTTCTGAACTGTTTGAAGAACTGTTTCAAGTGAACAGTTCAGACAACTGCAAATTTTACTCCATTACACTTAGGATTTAGATGTGGTTTAAAGAAACTAAATTAGGAATCAAAAGGCAGAAACTTTTCACCATATGAATAATGTGAATTTTTAGATGACTCGCATCTTAAAATGTGTGTCTTTCAGAATACAGAATGTTCAGTAATATCACACACTCAACCATGCCAATAGCTAGCAGTCAAGGTATCGGACCATCATCAATGGTTTGAGATTGCTCCACTTCTCTAAACTTTCACTTACACCTAATTACAATACAGGATTAATTTAGTAAACAAGTAGTTGCTGTTCTGCCTGTCATCAGTCATAACAATCTTTGACTGGAAAGCATATGTAAATAGGGAAAACTGTACACTCTTAAGATATAATACACTGAATGAGCTTGCCTTAAAAAGAAAAAAAATAGTGTTTTCATAGCTAATCACAGGCACTGACAGTAAATATGGCCTTACTTGGGGTTATTTCTTTTGTTGTCTTTCATGACTTTCCCCTGTTTGTAAGAACAAGATATCCTTTTGCCACAATCCCCCTAATTTTCATAATTGTTTGCTGTTTGTCAACTTCACTGCTGTGTTGCTCAGCCACCCCCTATTACTGTCCTTTCACTTCTTCCTGTACCTTCCTTTCAGTCTCATAATTTTCTTGTGTCTTTCTTTATAGTCAGGTGCCAATTCTTGTACATAGCAAAATCTTCCAATTTTAGCTCCATGGTTTTCCCCAGCAATAAGCACTCCTTTCCACAGTGTTTTAGTAAGCTCTTGTCATTGTCACTGTAACAGGTTCAATATTTAGTAGAAACACCATGTTGTTATTCATGGCTTTCTCAGGATCAAAATAATGTGGCAGATTTCCAAGTTCAAGTACTACGCCTGATCTGAAGACCCACCACATTATTTTTTTAGGTGCTGGGACAGCACAGCATGGACACTGTCTTAATGAAATGTGACAAGTGCACCCAAATGACCAGAATTTAGCCAGCCTTAATGTGCAGAAGGGATCTATAATCATTGTTTAATTTTCTTCTATTACTGTTCTGCTCCAAAATACATACTGAAGTATGAAATGTATCAACAGTGTTATTTCTCACAAGCTAGGATAAAATTTGATGAGGTCTTCTTCCTTGAGACATTTTAGATGCTGGAGACCACAGGTGCAGTTGCAGCATTTGTGCTCAGGACAGAGAAAGACCTACAGGTCCTGTGGAATATGAATGTTGTTTGGCTCACTAACTCTACATACCCAAGTAAGGGGAAGTTAGGGACCATGGTAATTTTCCTTTTAGGTTATGTTAACAATGAAGACCGCCTTTCAATAGTTCTTTTTTGCTAACTTATTGTGTATGTACTGGCGATGAGATTATTGCATCCTATCCCCTATGTCCCTTGTTGGTAATGACTGGGCAAGGTATTGAGTCACTCTTTATCATCTAGGACTATGACCTTCCATGAGCAAGCACTGAGCATTGCTTAGATTCCACATACCTGTGAGCCAAAAATAGGCCACACCAGAATTGTTTGTTGCTTCTTCCAGGACATAACTACGCCCTGCTTGGTCCCTGATCAGGACATCCCTCTAGTTTTAGAGCCAGCAGGAGATCCAAAGAGCAAGGTAATTTTCACTTTGGCTGCAACATAGGCTGGGAACTTTCAAGTCAGCTGCTCCTTCCCTAGGACAGAAAAGACTACCAGCCCTGGTGTGGCCAGTTTCTTTTCATTTACTGGCCTTTTCTTCAAATCATAGTTCAAGGCTTTCCCCTTTAAACTTTACCTTTGCAACATCCCTTTCCAAACCATTCCCTTGCAAGCTTCCCATTCACACACTTGCAGTTTGCTTGTGTACACATGGTCAGACCTGATTAATCCAAATCAGTTCAAATAATCAAGTTTTTACCTGATTTAATGAAAACTTAAAAATGAAACAGATATGCAATAGTGAAATAAACTTGTTGAATTTAAACTACAGTTACAGTGGTTGGTATAACAAGACATGTGGTTATACCAAACTCAGTTTAACCAGATCTGATGAAATATCTTTTGCTGTTTGTTTCTGGTTTTGGTACTGGTTAAGCACACAAATTAAAAATAAAACTTTTGAAACCACTTATTTTAGAAATGTACTAAAATAAGTTGGAAGATTTTCTTATTTGACTCAACATTTCATCATTTAATTGAATTAAGAATATATTTCACTGCTGTTTCAACAAGAATTCCCTGTTGTTTTGCAGTTTGACTAGGCAATTAAAATTCCACAGAAGTGGGTAGAATTTTATGTCAGGCCCTAACCTGTAAATATGCTAAGTTTTAAGACAGTACTTTTCTTTAGAGATGCATATCTGAAAATTAAGAATTGAGTAGTTAAGATATCAAAATTAATATAGTAACTGTTATTTGGTATAAATAATTTTAATTAAATGGATTCTGCTTTTCTAACATACTTTCCTCACTGGACTCCCCTTTAAGTGTGTTGTATTCATACATAAAACTTCACCGATTTCCTTTTGACTGCCTATCGTACTTGATTTGGGTTCATTTTCGAATTCTACCATGCCAATTTAGACTGATACTAGAATGATGACAAGGTGTGTTTGATGTCTCCTTACTTTAAGTAATCCTCTGTAATCTTTGCACCCTGTTGAGACTTCCTATTGTGCTCTGCTTTGGCATGAGACTCTTTAGAGTATGTTAGAAAGGCAGATAAGAAAAAAATAAAATACAGCAACCCCAAAAAACTCCAAACCTGAGCAGACCTCAAAATGGGAGAGGAAGGGGAAACTGAGAACCTGAAGAAAAAACTAGGAGATAAAAGTTAGGAGGAAAATCTAGGTTATAGAATGGAAACTAGAAGAAGGTTTCTTATAAATCCTTTTGTTTAGTTCCAGTTTCCTTCAATTCCTTTTTCATTTTCAGTATGCTATCCTTATCTCACATTTCCCAGTGAAGTATGTGTTCCTTCCTTCTTCTCCATTCAGTACTTTATTCTTTTCCTATCCCTTTATCCTATCCAGAGCACTTCTTTCCATCTTCCAGATCACCCCAGTTTATTTCTCTCCCTTTTCCAAGTTCTTTGCTTTATGTACTCTGAGCAGAGCCACGACTGTGCTTTGCCTTTGCATTGTATTGAAGTTCACTGACCACTTATGCATGATAGTTATTTATAACAGTGCTGCACTGATTTTATTTTAAAATGTTGAAGAAGTCTCTAATACCTCTGCAAACTTGGTAAGGTTCTTAAAAATGATGACCTGACTTCCTATTTGCTGGTTTTGTGCCTCTTAAAGGTTTAAGCTCTTGAAAAATAGTTTAGGGATAGGATATGGGAACTGTCATAATTTTGAAAATACTATATTTGCTGGTAAAATTTCAAACATTGCTAAAACTTACCTCTTAAGTGACTGCTTTTCTTGCTTAGGCAACCTGTGATGGCAAACAGAAACTCCTAAGGAGGTCTAAAAAAGCAGAAAATATTGAAAACAGTTATTGTCTTGAGAAATAAACATAACTTTAAACAGGACGTTGCTTTCTAATTTTTGTAGTTTTGCTCTGTGGAAACGTATAGGCATAGGCATGAACCACTGTAGCAAGAAAAAGTAATTGGGCAATTAGTTATATAATAAAGGCAGAAATTAATCACCTTGTCCCTCATAATTAGAAGGTTTCTTACCTGTGAGATAATAATAACAACCTCTAAACATGAACTTGTGCTTCACTACTATCATCTAATTGTATGGTTCACTAGCTCAACAAATTAAAGTATACCTGACACACTTAGTTCTGTGATCAGTTCCATGTAGTGTACTTCTACTGTAATTTGTATGCAACAGGATGTATATCTTCAGTCACTCAAATAACCAGTTATTTTGATTTTAGTTTTTAAAACCTGAAAACTTGACTGAACCACATGATTTATACCAAATATTATTTGCTGTTCTTTTATTTTTCAAAGTTTCATCAGAAGTCTTAATCTGCATTTGGGGTTTTGATCTTTAAAATAATATAGGTATACTGATATAATTTAAAATTATGGCTTTGTCCCTTCTTATTACCTTTAGATTACCATGATTTGTGTTATTTTAGGAAATATAATCAAATATATTTATGGATCTTCGGCTTTAGCCTGTGCAACTTTGCCTTTTTTTGTTGGTAGCTGAAATACTAACTTAATGGAACTGAGAAAATTCAAGCAAATTTATTAGAAAGATTATGTTCTGTAAAATCATCTTGCTAGAGAAATTTTAATTGTTCTGTCATAGTTTTCAAATAAATTTATTCTTATATCCTTTTTAATTACACGTGAGCTAAGGTAAAGCTTTAAGTCTCTAGATGCTATTAGTTGACAATGCAAGGTCTTTGGCAGACTTTGGGTGGATATTTCAAATGTAACACATGCTAGACTACTTTTATCCCTCTGGTAGTATATATGGATGTTTTATAAGCAAAGGTATTTAAGAAAAAATGTAAAAAATTTGGGAGTTATTATACACTTCCATGAGGAAAGTGAATATAATTTTACTGTCTTGTTTTGGTTTGGTTTGGGTGGTTTTTGTTGGGGTTTTTTTTGGTTGGTTGGTTGGTTGTTTTTTTGAGAGAAGTGATCCCTTATTGCTGGGTGTGTTTTGTAGTGTTTATTATGTTTTAGCCTGTAACAATGATTTAGTACTTTAAATTATTCCTTAAATATATTTTGATGATAAAAGCTACAAATTATACATTTTTAATTAATTAATTTCTAGTAGATGTTGTTTCTCCATTAATATTCTGTGTCTCAGCTCTGTTCCTCAAGTATGCAGTTGTTAAAATTTATGAATAGTATTCATGATAATCTATTTTTTAAAAAAGTTAAGGTCATGATATTAAGGACAATGTTTAATAAAAATGCAACATGAAAAATGAAGGTTCATTGAGAAAGAAAAGCAATATTATATTTTTTGAACAGAAGCAGATATTACGCTCTAAAGAGGGAACTGATGTACAGTTCTCTGGATAGTGAGAAATGTCAATGAGAAATTTTTTATTACTAAAGTGTTGCACTAAAGTAAGAGAAATGTATTTTTCTCATAGAATGAAAGAGAAATGAGTGGAAACTGCAGAATTAGTGTGGAGATGTAAGAGAACTCACTAGTATTTTTATGAACTTAGCCCAGTTTCCTTTCCATATCTTTTTGCAGTTCAATCCTGTATCCTTTATCTGTACTTATCCAGGATATGATTAATTAAAAGTTATTTCTGAAAAATTGGGCTTAATTTGTTTTGGTTTGAGGGGTTTTTTGCTAAAATGAAAAGATTGTTATTTTTTTAATAACTAATTTTTCAATGCATGTTTCTTGTCTAGCTGCTAAGGAAAAGGCATATAGGAAATGACATAGTTACCATTGTCTTCCAAGAGCCAGGAGCACTTCCTTTTACTCCAAAAAATATTCGTTCCCACTTTCAACATGTATTTGTCATAGTCAAAGTGCATAATCCTTGCACTGAAAATGTGTGCTATAGGTGAGTAGAGTCTTATAACTATCTAAATTTGTTATTAAGACTACAATGGAACTGCCTTTTCTAACAGTTTTGTATTTCCTAGGGATATTATGTATATAATTTGAAAATTTCTGCTACATTTTCTGTGAGTTTTAAACCTCAATGTCTTCCTTGCACACATCTAGTTATAGGGCACAGTTTGTAGACTTAAATGGGTATATACCAAACTCTGTGTTGATGATTTATGGGCACAAAATGGGGATACAACAAGTTAGTGAAAATAAGATTTGAAAACATAGCAATATAAATTAATTTAGAATTTGTATTGCACATTTCCTTTTTCAAAGGAAGTTATTTAAAATAAAGTATTTTAGAAGGCTATTAACCTGTATAAAAACCCGAGTATGAAAATATAACGACAGAATGAGTCACAGCCTTTAAGCACATGAATGAGGACTTTTGGGGAGTATAAAAACATCTCAAATTTTAGATGACCTTAACTTCACATTTAAGTTACCGCATCATGAATTCTAGCAAGGTAACTAGGGTGGAAGCATAGTTCTGAACTGACTGGGAATTCTACAAATCATGATAAGAACTTGAAGCATAATGGTGCAGATTTAGCATACATAAATGTTATTTATTCATTGTTTAGAATGAAATTGAAGTACATCATGAGGTCAGGTCACATTCCTGTCATTTAGGGCTTAAGCTATCTTTTAGAACTAGATTTTGTTTCAGTAGCTCTTTTGCGTTTAATAATACATGAGAATTTCATAAGTTCCATTTTTCTTATTACTAAATGATATCTATCTGTCATCCCAAATGTGACTGCATTTCAGTCAAGTAATAGTAGTTGTACATAGTTTACATTGTATTTTTACATCCTTTTTCAGCTGAAATACGTTATGTAGATATCAATTGTAGGTATAATTGTATCAACAATTATTATTGTATCCTATTTCTTTTACACCTATGAACTGTCCATATCAAGAATTGTAGGTATTTTGAAATTTTATGTATGTAGAGTAGGCAATGTAAACAGGTGCAGAATGCTCCTATTATAGACACATTTGACACTGATACTTTGCTTTCACACTTAATTGTAGCAAAATATCTGAGGATTAAAGTAAATTGTTTCTATTTATATGTTTCTTAGTTTTAAGATCATGCACCTGAGTGACAGCTGAAAATGGTAGTCAGATTTAAATAAAAAAAACAACAACAAACTTCTCTCATGGCTCACAAAGCATTTTTGTATTTATTCCATTAAAGAAAGGAGGCAGTGACACCTTAAGAACTCCTTGATATTTTTTGTGCTAGTAAGATACATCCATAATATCTTCTGAAAATTGACATGTCAAAGCTAGACCCAACTGTGTAACTGGACTGCAAAGACAGCAGCTCTGCTTATCATCTGATCTTTTTTTTTTTTTTCTTTGAAATTAACAATTGCATTTTTTTTTTTCTGTTTCCAGTGTTGGTGTTTCACGATCAAAAGATGTACCTCCGTTCGGTCCACCCATTCCCAAAGGAGTAACTTTCCCCAAATCAGCAGTCTTTAGGGACTTCCTGTTAGCCAAAGTTATTAATGCTGAAAATGCGGCACATAAGTCAGAAAAATTTCGAGCCATGGCCACAAGGACACGTCAAGAATACCTAAAAGATCTGGCAGAAAATTTTGTTACCACAGCTACAGTGGATACTTCAGCAAAGTTTAGCTTTATTACTTTAGGGGCAAAAAAGAAGGAAAAAGTGAAACCAAGGAAAGATGCACATCTGTTCAGTGTTGGAGCAATTATGTGGAATGTGATTGCACGAGACTTTGGCCAGTCTGCTGACATTGAATGCCTCCTTGGAATCTCCAATGAGTTTATCATGTTGATTGAAAAAGAATCAAAAAACGTTGTGTTTAACTGCTCCTGCAGAGATGTTATTGGATGGACGTCTGGATTAATGAGCATCAAAATATTTTATGAAAGAGGAGAATGTATTCTTCTGTCAGCAGCAGATAATTGTGCTGAAGACATCAGAGAAATTGTTCAAAGACTTGAAGTAAGTACGGTTTCAAAACTGGAATTCCATATTTTTAATGAAGATTTACTTGTCTACATCTCCTTTGAGATATAATTAAAAATGTCCTATGTTTATACTTTGGGAGTGTTTTCAGTCTTCAGAGAGTGTTACAAACAATAATTCTCACAACAGGATATGAGATAAGTGCTATCAAGCCATTTTCAGGGATGAGGAATCTGATACCAATAATCTGATAGATTTACCCAAGGCTGCAGTTGGTTTCAGTGTTGAAATTAGGATTGAAAGGCTAAATTTTTGTCTTCTCTTGCTGTAGCCTCTTCTCAAATCACATTTTTGTAGAAATCTATTTTAATTTAAAGATGTACAAAATCTTAATGTGTAAAATACACTCACTTGGTCTTTTTATTAGCAGAATATTAGCAGAAAAATGATTCTCTGATTTGTTCCTCTATACTGAGCAACTGCAGGAAGTAAACAAAACTAAACCAATCAATGCCAGTTTTTACAGCTGACTGGATAAAGTTTTTCAGATGCTTGGTGACCCTGTTAACACAACTGTGCTGTAACTCTTTTAGTCAGTACAAATGAACTGACAGAAACTCCAAGGTAAAACTGCTGATGTGTCTGCTTCATGGGGTTACACTTCGCCCTTTGATCATAATCTAAGTGATCTAGATGGTCTCAGTTTTGTGTATACTAGAAAGCTTGGTACTGAAAAGAAATCATTATGCTTACCATTTTCACACTGGAACAGCTGGATTGTAGCTGATATTTTAGGGCCCTTGTAGTTTCTGCAGTCACATTTAGCATTGCTCAATATCATGGTCTAAATGATAACGTTTTTCTTCCAAAGTACAATTAATCTTTCAGTAGATTAATGTCTTTAAACTCTTCTTGCCACTGTATTATCCTTTCCATTTAGGTCTTCAGTTTCACTTTCCTTAGACAGATATTTCCCTTCTGAAAAATAGTGTACACATAGTTCACTTCTGTTAATTACTGCTAAATGAACAATGTAAATTGTTTAACACAAATGGAAAACAAGATTCAAAATTCTAGTGAAAACTTCTGCTGTCATCAGTGATGACAATTTCTCCTGCTGTTTTCCACGTCTTTGGTTTTACAAAATGTGGAACTATTTCAGTTGCTGAGGCAAATTCAGTATATTAAAAACACGAAATAGTTATATTTACTTAAATACTTCCTCTTTTTTATGTTCTTATTTTGGGTTAAATAGTGGAAAGTTGGCTTTAAGCCTCAAAAATTTAGTATTGGTTACTACCAAGTTAACCTGAATATTAGCTTCAAGTATCTGTTCCGATGGACTCTGACGGCCTTCTCTCTTTCACTACCATATATTCAACTTTTACATTGCTTAAAAGAATTAGCTGTCATTACTTGGTTTAAAACTTTTTTCATCTCTTTGTTGCCTCATATTTTTCTCCTTTTTCCTGCTGCTTCCTCTCTTTTGAAAGCTGCATATTAATGTTATTCCATGGTTGTTTTATGATGTTGAATGCTTTCTAAACAGTCCTTATATGCATTTTGATATAGAAGCACAGAGGTGACCATTACAACCACTAAAAAGCATTTAGAACTCTGATTCCACACTTCATATGCATCCTTTAAAAACCTTTTAAGTGACTCAGAACACAGCTAAGGTCAACAACCACATGTGCCAGCAGATGCTAAAGATGAAAGCTCAAACTGTGATGTAATATCGAACTTCAGGGACCAGATGATTAACCCTTTTCAGTCACTAGTGAAAGCATTCCTTAAAACCAGTGAGTGAAATGTTACAGTTACTAAATTAGATTGTCAAAGATTGTCAAATAACTACATTTTATTGCCTGGGTTTAAATCATGCAGATGAATAGGAAACCTATCTGAATATTCAGATAAAGCAAAGATGTAAAAAGCTGAGACCATAATTTTGATTTGAACCAAAAGAATCAGTTCAGGACTAAAAAAAGAGCTGTGATTTGTCAATCTAGAGTCAAATCTGTATTTGTGGGGGAGGATATCTAGTGATATAAAGTAGATAAAGAGCAGCAAAAGCAAACTATAGATTAACTTGGCGGGCTGTGTTTGAAGGCAGAAAAAGCAGTGGTTCTGGTTTTAGGATAACAGAGAATGGCAGAGTGACATAAGATTAAAAGAAAACCCTGAATGGATCTTTAGACAGGAATCTGAGTAGACATAATTTCCTTAGATGCCTGCATACTAAAAAACCTCTTCACCTTCTTCATGAAACTTAGAGGATCTCTGTCTTTTAATTTAATCTCTATTAAGTGCATTCAGAGAAACTGTCTCTTAGTTCAGGCACAGCCACATGTTCAGTGAAACATCAACCAAGTAAGCAGAATGATCTGTTTTGAAGTGGAGCGACACTGTTTTGTGTGATGTTACTGTGTAACATGCAGTGTCACCTTTCAGGGGATATGCTTGTGGAGGACTTGATCTCCTGGAATCCTTTCTGTTGGGAATAGATGAATCTTTGATAGGAATGTTTATCTTTAGAGTAGCCTGGTCTAGTAGAAGGTGTCCCTGCTCATGGCAGAGGGGTTGGAACTAGATGCTCGTTAAGGTCCCTTCCAACGCAGACCATTGTATGATTCTATGATCTTCCTTCTCTTTTAACCTTTGAAAATTTAACTAACTTGAAGAAGAGATTTTGGGTGCTCTGAGTGGGGGAAATAAATATACTTTGACTGGTGCATTCATTCTGCACTGTTCTGTAATTGTGACATAATGGCAAAGAGGTGTCTGTACCCCCACAAAAGAATATTGCGTAGTAAATCCGTCAGCTGGGCTCCTGACTCTAATAGCATGTTCTTCTTTTCACTGCTTGAGTAAGTATTGTATATATTTTAGAAATTTGTGACAGAAATGTAAGGAAACTAATGAAGAGCTGAAAATTTCATTTTCACTTATCTAGTTTATAAATTATGAAAGTCTTTTTGAATCTTAGTTGTGACTGAAAATGAACTTTAGAGCTGGGGAAAAAAGGAGTTAAAGCTTAGTGCTTTCAGCATGTCATATAGCTCTAATATTATATATTCAGTTATAAACACAACAGAGAGTTTTGTTTAGAATTGAAGCTTCTGGAAGATACCAAAAACTCAGAGATGAATAATGACAAAGGAAATAGCTGCTTTTTTAGACAGGAAGACCCAGAACATGATTTTGTAAAGAAAACCTCTGGAATACATGTTGGATATCTCAAGAATGACTTTCACATTTTAACTTTGAAGCCTACATCTTCAGAAATAACTGGAAGGCTTATGAAGTCAAAGTGCTACAATTTAAGTAACCTAAATTTGCCAGGCAGTGATTCTCAGAATATCAGATTCTTGCAAGATCTTTATCCAGTGTTTCACAGCTCCATGAAGATTAGCCCTTAATGAATGAAGGCTAGCTGTATTTCATTACCTTGAGTTTATGCAGGTTAAAAGCATGAGCATGGACCAACTTCCTCAGATCAGCAAACTTACAGTAACTCATGGTTTTTTGTCACTTTGTTCTCATGGGTGCAAGTTCTAATATTTTCTACTGAGTGACAGGTATCCATATAGAAATATATATATGAAGGGAATAATGCTTTAAAACTTATTAAGGTGCCAAAACCATGTCTTTCACTCACTGACCAAGTTTGCAGGCATAAGTTAGGCAAACACTCCAGAGTTTTTCCAGTTAGCTATTGGATTGGGAAGGGATTAGAAGTTACACCTCTCATCCCTGACTCTGTAACAGACTTGGACAAATTACTTGTCTGAACAGGAAGTGTGAAAAGGAAGTTATGAAAGTAACTTACAGCTTAATATTTGCTATGCGATAAGTTTCTTTGTCAGTGATGGAGACGTACTTTCATAATAGTTGTCACTGAAGGAGATGGTCCCATCCATTCCCAGCCTACCACACCTTTGGAACGTAATGTTAAAAAGCATCCTTCTTTTCAGCTGTGTCGTATCTCTGATCTGTCTGCGTGGCTGCACAAGTGCTAATGTGATACAAGGGTAATAGGGTCTTAGATCAGTTTAGACCTCCCATGAAACTGCACCTAGTCAACTACCTCTGACTCAGGTCATGAAAGGAGTGGCTCTGTGACAGCTCTGCCCAGTCACAGTGCCAACATCTCACTAGCTGCACAGTGCCTCTCCCTTGCCATGCAGCCCTGAATTAGGTTGGGTCACGTTTCTGTGGGAAACACACAATAAACTAGTGAGCTAGGCTGGCCCAGATTCTGGCTCAAGTAGACAATGGAGAAGGAAAATTACTTCCAAAGTAGCTTCCTGAATTAAACTCCAGCTGTAAAACAACCTTTGCAAAGTCCTGTCCTATACAACTGACTATACAGGACACTAGCCTCCTAACTTAAGCACCTTAAATTAGATGCCTAAAGTTGAGTAATGTATGTACCTTTATAGTGCACATTAAAGCAACCGTAAACAGCATATGAACACCTCTGTGGAACAAGGTGCACTGTGGAACTTCTCTTAATGCAGCATGACCTTGGGAAGATCCCTTGATCTGTATTGTAACGTACACATCTTTAAAGGGCAGATATTTGCCTTGCTTGAGTGTTATAAAGCACTGTGAGATCTTTGAATGACATGCATTATGAACAAAGATTTTTTTGATGATGTTGTTTCACAGTGGTTAAGTTTTTGTTCTAATTGTACTCATGGAGCTAATATACATACTAGTTTTGTGACACTGACAGAAAGGAACGTTAAGCTTACTCGCAAACTTACCCTGTAATGTGGACTAGAATTTTTAGTTCTGAGTCTGGTGCAGTATCCTAGCATACATGCTATATTGTGATTATTTTTTACTGGGCAAAACTGTTGAGGACTTGTTACACAGTATATAGAAATGAGCCTCCTTAGCAAAGTCTGAATTTGAAGGATTTTATTTACTCTATATAATGACAGAATTACTTTTCACTGAATATAAAGAAAGTAATTTTTTAGTTTCTGAATTTCCCAGTGACATGAAAACTCTTATCCCACTTTAGTATTGTCAACATCTGGAGATGGTAGTAGTTAAGAATCTGACTAGAAGGCAAGATAAACCAAAATTGTCTTCACTGCTATGTTCTTGAGGAAGAAAAGCTGCTAGAACTGAAGAATTTCACTTAATTTGGCTCATGTTATATCCGAAGTTTAATACTGTCTAGTACTGAAAAAAAATGCCTGCACACCTGCAGTCAGTTAGCCAACAAGAATCAAGTAGCTGACAGGACAGCATTTTGTTTGCTTTGTGTTTTGAAACTAACGCAGCTGTTAAGTTTTCAATAAGATATAAATGGTATTGTGTTAAAGTTGGCCAAGGGGGAAGGACATGGGTCAGCTGCTTGCTCTGGGGATTTAAGATTTTTAGCATTGTGAAACATTTTGTTCTATGCAGAAACCTTCATTCGATGACAAATGTTAAAATAATCGTTCGCATTAGTATATTAAAGATACTTAATGTCAAGCCATACATGGCTTTATAGTGTTTGGAAACAGATCTGTTTGTGTGTCCAAAGAAGTGAGTGTCCTGACAATAGCTTAACAATCTGATGCTTCTTTAGATAGTGACCAGAGGATGTGAAACCACGGAAATGACCCTTCGGAGGAATGGGTTGGGCCAACTTGGATTCCACGTGAACTTTGAAGGGATAGTGGCAGACGTGGAGCCCTTTGGTTTCGCATGGAAGGCAGGCCTACGGCAAGGGAGCCGCCTGGTTGAGATCTGTAAAGTGGCTGTGGCAACTTTGACGCATGAACAAATGATTGACCTTTTACGTACATCAGTGACAGTGAAAGTGGTGATTATTCAACCACACGAGGATGGAGCACCTAGAAGGTAACAAGCAACAGTTCTTAATATGACATTTGTAGCTGTTTGTTTGGGTTTTTTTCTCTGCTACTGCTTAAACAATGGCTCTTTTATTGGAGACTCTCAGGAAACGGATATTGTCTCTCATGTTTTGTAATAATATTATTGAGGCTCTTAAAGCAATCTTTTCCCCAAAACCCCTGTTGGCTTGTAACAGAAGATAAAATGGGATCCTATAAGAATTTAATGGGAAATTTACTTTTATATGGCTTTGAAAGAGTAAGAAGTAAACTTTAGGGCATCATAACTGAGCTGTTATGAAAGCTTATGTGGCTTCTTTTCTTTTACAAGACAATTTTATATTTTAATACTAAATTTGAAAATTTGGAATCCTTCTCTGAAAATTGTATTTTGTCTGTCTCTGGCATTTTTCTGACTCCTGACTATTAAAAAAGATTTGGTTTATTTTTCTTATGTTGAAATTTTAACAAGAATAGTGAAATACTGTGTTCTGAACATATATGGTACCAAGTCTTAGAGTTCTCCTCACTTTCTACAGATATCTAATTTAGTCACATTAAATAGTCAGTTACCTCAATGAAATAATCAGTTTAAAGCTAAGAAATCTTGCTGCAACATGAAATAAATACTTACACACTCAGGAAAAGACTGCAATAAAGATTATTATAGTGACTGCACCATTGTTTTCAGGGATGAAATGCAATTTTCTTTTATCAGTGTTCCTTTTTTGGTGATGAAGTTTTGTTTGTTTGTTTTTTTATATATATTTTTTTTAATATTATGAGGTAGAGAAGAAGTAGGGAAAAATTAAAACTTCATAATAACATGACTTTATTTCTCACATACCTTGTCCAGGCACTGTTAATTTGGCTCATTCTAAATGAGAACTGTACCAGAGTAAATTGAATTACTTGTCTTCTTGTAGAAGGCCAACTTTAAATCTCTTGTTGATTTTTAATTTAACAGAAAAAACATTAGATGTGTTGCTTTTGGCAAGACAACAAGCCATAAAATTTTACGTAGCATGAAGCACTATGAAGTTGGTGCCAACTGTACATGAATACTGTTTAATTGGTGGCAATTCTCCAAGTAGTCATTGGCCTGATGAATGACACAGAAGTGTCCTCCCCTGCCTCAACCTGCATGTCGATGTGTTGGATTCCTTTCTGAAGAAAATGCCTGTGAATGTAGAATACCACTGTTTTGCTTAGTTGGGTAGAATTTGCAATTAATCCTCTCTTTGCTTAGCTTTGCTATTCTCACCATCTGCTTCTGGGTATGAATTTTCACTGGCTTGTTTGGTATAAATTTCCAAGCTGTTTACAGAATATGAGCCTAATGAGCTGATCCTATTATATTGAAGGTAAAAATGTGTATTTTATAGGCCCTGATGGAAAAATACATACTCCATGAATTGTTTTTATCTTCTTTGCTACATTTTTAGAAATAAAATGTTAAAATTCCAAATCAGTGTGATACATGACACTCAGTCTATGTGTAGGAGGAGTTTTAACTGAGTGCCACCAAACTGGGAAAAATCTACAAAAGCTATTCTTGTTTATAATTTTGTTGCATTTTTACAACTGTGTGACTAATTACTAAGGAAAATTATTTTATTTTTAAACTATATTTCTGTTCTAAAATACGAAAAACACTAAAGCATTTATGTTTTAAGTTTTCAGTCTCATCTTTCTAGTATAAAAAAGAAGTCTTCATTAATGCCTCTTTCTCTCAAATATCAGCTTCTCACTGAAACAGAAAGATCCTTATTTTCTCCTTTATAGCCTCAAAATATGTTTAGGGATTTTGATTGCCCAACTTGAAAGAGATCAAACATCTAGAGAGTTTTGAGTTTACCTTTTCTCAATGTTTATAATCTGAACAGAGCAGACAGAAAGCAATAGAGATTTCAGGTGACAAGACTGAGAGTTTCAGTTGACAAACATGACCTATGACATCATTTGTAAAACATATTAATGAGCAAGGGAAGGGGAGAAGGCAGAAAGGCATAAATTACCAGTTTAGAAAGAAAGTTTATCACAGCTACTTACTAGTTAAAACTTGTGCAAATCCATCTCCCTTTCTCCTGCTCAATTGTTTGTCTTAGCAATCTGCCGTTTACTTACCTTGCAGAATCATAGAAACAGAGAATAGTTGAGGATTGAAGCTGAAGAATCCTGAGTCCAACCGCATTGCTTAAAAAAAAGCAAGGTCAGCTAGAGCAGATTGCTCAGGGACGTCTTCCCTGGGTTTTGAGTATCTCCAAGGATGGAAACTCCATAACTTTGGTTTCAGTGTTTGATCGTCCTTACAGTAACAAATGTTTTTACTTATACTTAAATGGAATTTCCTGTGTTTCAATTTGTACTTCTTGCCTCCTGTGCTTTCACTAAATAGAACTCTGAAGAGTCTTACTCTTATCTTTTCACCCCATCAGGTATTTATACACATAGATAAGACACCTCCTGAGCCTTCTCTTTCCCAGGCTGAGCAAACCCAGCACTCTCAACCTTCCCTTGTGTTTCAGATGCTCTGATCCCTTAATCATCTTTGTAGCCCTTTGCTGGACTTGTTCCAGTATGTTCTTGTCTCTCTAGTACTCTGGTATCAGATTTACCCAGAAATTTACAGGCAGTAGTTTTGGATGTACAACAGGAGTATCTGGAGACCTAGAATCAATTTCACCTTAATTTGACAAGAAATGTCACTGTCCTTGCAGAATCCCTGTGTGGCTAAATAGGATAGAGTAGGGACTCTGTGAGTGATTTCCAACACGTATCTGTGAGCAATAGTTAAGACAGGTGTGCCAGCTCATCAGGAGAGAACTTTTTTACTGTCAAGTAACTCTAATAATTATCAAATAACACTCAAAACAGACATACAGGTATTTCCTTCAAAGTTGGGAGTTCATCAATCCTGGATCCACACACTGCACATGTCTAGAAGAATGATGGTTCAAAAGCAGGAGAAAGCTTCACATGTATGCTCCAATAATTATTACTTTAATTCACAGCTGTTTTCAGTGATTTCCTTCTAAGAAATGATACTTCACTGTATCTGACATATGTAGAACACTTGATTTGGAGGCTGAAATAGGTACCTTGGAAGTTTGACTCATCCTGCAGGGCATATGATCTTCTGGCAGTTGGATTTTTTTATTATTATTTTTTTTTTCTCTCTTTCAGCCTTATTTCTCAGGGTAGATATTGGTAGTTTATATATTTTTTTTTTTTTTACTTTAAATGCCATAATCTGGGATTTCAAGTTCAGCTACTAAATTTTTGTCCACAGTGCATAGATATAAAAATACTTTCATCTTTGTTTCTACAAGAATCAGTTGCATTAAAAGTTGACATACATTCATTTACAAGAATATAAATATAATTTTAGCAAAAAAAAAAAAAAAGTTTCATGGAAAAATACCCATGTGTCATTTTATTAATGCTTGTCTTCTGTTTACTGAGATAATAATCTGATTTCCACTGCTTGAAGGAGTAGTTTTTGCTTAGTTCTGCCTGATGGCTTTTAGGAATACAAAGCAATGAGGACTTTCTCTTTAGGTTGCCTATTAGCACTGGTTCCTTGCTGGGATCAAATTCTGAAGTGAGTTTACACAGATTTTACTTGAGTGCCATGGAGTGTCTTGGGAATTATACCCTTCAAATGAAAATGAGTTTCAAGTGTTCAAGTGTGCAAGGATGTTTCCAAAGCAGTCCCAAGGAACCCCAGTCCTTTGGAAAAATATTAACTGAACTGGAGATCTTTAATCAAGTTCTTAACTTGATTTTTTCCTCTGTTAGCTGACCTACAAATCTTACTCAGTCCATCAGCCCTTTTAAAAGAAAACTAACAAACTCTTAAGTGTACATACACTGAGAATACTAGCAATGGGCTGTTAACAATTAACTTATTTTTGGAAAATTTGTCTCAATAAGTGTTCCTTTACTCAATGTAGATCCTTCTACCTATAGTCTTGATAGCAGTATATGCAAAAGCAATCGTGGAATAAGGCTTTTCATTTACTATCCTGTAAAAGTAATGAACTGGAGACAAAGCTCCTGCTGGTTTCAGTTTGCTCCAGCAATGACATAATCAAGCACAAACTGAGAAATCATAGTTATTTGCATGGTACCAGGCTGATATTTAGATAGAAAGAAGAAATCACTATTTAAAACATGTTCTTTAAATTACAAAGCAGTATTAGAACAAACATACTAGTCAGTGTATTTGATGTGAATAAGTATACTTGTGTCATATTTGTTTCTATGCTATGTCTTTCCCTTCAGAATTGTTGATTTGTTCTTCTGTTGTCAATAATACCTAGTACTGCAGTGCAGTACCTAGAATTACACACATTTTATCAAGAGAATAATGAGGTTCATTCTAATTTGCTTTCACTGGTGGTGTCACAGTAGTGCTCAAGGACACTATATCCTTAATCAGTCAAATCCAATCAAGGAATTCAAGTACTTCTAAATCCATTTTAAATTGTAGATTCTGCTAGAATCCTACTACATGGAAACGTATGTGTCTGTCTTACTTGAACTACCATTATATATAAAAAGAAACTGCTTAAGAAACAATTTCTAGAAAATTTAGAAAACAAACAAAACTTTAAGCAAAATTACAAGGGATAAGTGAGAAACAGAAGCTCGTGTACAGCCACTGTAAGAGATGTAGTAACAGTTGTTTTCACATGTTGGCTTGAACAAGTAACAGAATTTTCTCCTGTTGTTGTAGATAATTTTGAAAATTGAAGTATTTTAGTAACTATTACTGAAACTGCCTGTGGGCTATTATTAATTACTACTGTATTTCTTTTGAGGTTGTTTTATTCTCTTGAACTTTGCAAACTCTTTCTTACAGGTAAAATAGGTGTAATGACTTTCTGTATTTTACAGTCCTGATGATTGTTCCTCTTAGATGACTGTGATCTTATTAGACAATTGTATTTCTATGACTTTTTAAAAGTAAAAGATAACCAGCAGCATATAGAATGTTTGGGAAAATGTTTTTAGGAAGTGGAAGCGTTAAAATGTGTAGAGGATTTAAAATCTTCTCCCAGTGGTGTTTTCCTTAAGCTAGTGGGATAGTTCATAGGGCCTTCAGTTTTATTTTATTTATTTTTTTTTTAAATTAAGCCTTGTGAGCTAGGAAGAAGTCAGGTCTAGAATTGCTGGCAGGATACTGACAGTCTAACGAGGCTGGTTAAAGCAGATAAATCTGAAACTGAACTTTTGATTGTAAAAGTAGAATTTACCAAAGCTTTTAATTACCACCCCTGCTACTAACTGAAGAAGGCTGCAAATACCTTAAAACTCTAGATTATAGTGGGTTTTAGAGGTAACTGAAAGAACTAGCACTAAGAATATATAATATTAATTGGAAACCATATCACTTTCAAAATTTAATCCTCTGTACCCAACAACAACAACAAAAAAAGTAGAAAATGCTTAACTTTCTTTACTGTCTCAGAATTACTGTACTTCTTATAACATTATTAAATTGAGGGAATGAGATATATGCACTGTGATTTAGCCTGATGGAGACTCCTGGCAAAAATGAACTCTGTCAGAACTCTGGTTAGCACCAGAAATTTTAACCTAGACTGTTACATTTTAAGTGCAAGTGCTAACAGGTCGATGTCTCAGTGAGACCTTTTGGCTCTCCGGCTCACTATGAGGTGTTTGCCACTCCTCCTGACCTTGGTAGGGTGGCAGCACCAGCAACCAACCAAAGCTTAGGCATAAGGTATGGGCTGCCCTCTTCCTCGTCTTTAATATCATGTACCATGTGCTTTGTCTTTTCTCTATATAACCAAAACATCATGGTTTCCTTCTGCATAAAAGAAAAATACTTTTTCATTGTTTAAAAAACCCCCAAAAAATTGTTTTCTCTCACTTTTTATAAATTCTTTTGAGCTTCATTCTTCCCAATATAGTTTTCAAAGAAAAGGGTCTGTAAACTTGGCCTTTACCAGTATATACAATTTGCATTTTAAGATCTTTCCTTAAATTCACTGTACTCAAGAGAGTAAGGCTAAGTATGTAGCATTACTGTAATCCTTGGGAAGCTGAAACTTTATTGTACAGGCTTTCCAGAGTTTCTCTTTTTTTCTTCTCTATTATCCAACATGATTGAAAAAGCTCAAGAGAACCATATGGTTTTGGCATTTTGAAGTTTAATATATTGCCTACTCAATTTGGGTCAGCAAAGAAGCTTTTCATTGTGAATAACTTGGGGTATATATACCTACTAGTATATAAAGCATTTTTAGGATCCATTTTTGTTATGTCTGGGTTGGAATGTGCAATATTTCTGCAGAAATTGAAGTGATTTGATCTTTACCTCATTGAAAAACTTGTGAGTTCATGGAATCATTGGATAATTCAGGTTGGAAAGGACCACAGGGGATTATCTGGTTCAACCTCCTGCTCAAAATGGAGTCAGCTGTGAGGTCAAGCCAGGTTATTCAGGGCTTTATCCAGTCAGGGATTCAAAAACTCCAGGGAAACTGCATAACCTCTCTCTGGGAAACATACTCTGCTTGGTTTCCTTTGATGAGGATCATTTGTGTGTTCCTGTATCTCCCCATGTGTGGTCTTATTCCTAATCTTGTTTCTCCGGTATCTTAAAGTCTACTTCAAAATTGGGATTCATTCTAAACTCAGTCCTTTCAGAGCTAAAAGACTTAGATCTCCATTTGGTACTGCTCCCCATATTTCATTGGTCCTCTGTTACTCATCATTTCCATTTCTTAAGTTGGAGCATAATACAACTTTTGCATCCTTGCTGTTGGTTTTCCAGCTCTTCTTAATCTTAAAATCTGATGGTGAATTTTGAAGGCTTTTCTGTTTGATGTCACAAAAATCTTTCCTATTCATCTATTTTCCCCAGTGATTCTTCCTTCTTGCCAATAGCTTCTCAAGTCTTTATTCCCCATAATTGTTGTCTTTTGATGTTTTCCTGTTCTCTGGGATTTGGAAATGTGACTTGCTATGCTTGTGTCCTAGTTTCCATCAGGAGAGACAGTAGGGTTTGTTACTGCCTTACTGATCATACAAGTAAGCCAAACAGCTTGGTTGGTTTGAGGTTTTTTGCTCCTCTTTTATTTCCTGACTAGTTCCTGTCATCCAACATCCTGTCTGTGTCTCTCTTGACTTTTTCACACAACAGTGCAGGCAGAGAGACTCTTAGGAGGCTTCTAAATTGTTTTCCAGCTCATGAACACAAAGATTCTGTTTAAAACTGAATAGTAACATAGATCAGGACAATGAGTGTTTCTTCATAAAGAAAGAACTGTCAGTTTCAACTCTTCAGCTCTCTGAAGGGACTGCCAGAGAGTTATCACTCGCCTTAAACCAATATTAATAAAGTGGGCAGCAGCCTTATTTGATTACCATACGGAATCACATACATTTGTTGTGCTATGAAATTATCTTAAGGTAAAACTGATTTACTGTTTTTCAAATGACATCTCTTTCCTTTTTTTTGATACAGTGTCACTACTGTTAATAGGTTTCTGAGATGTCAGAACTTACAATTTTTGTCCTGACTTTTTGAAAAAAGTTCTCTTAGACCATTTGTACCTTATCCAATGTCTTGGACTTGTGCTGTAATTGATACAGGGATTCAGTGGAGTTGAGGGGTTACCTCCAGGAGGCCCTTCAGAGGCTCAGAGAAAGGGAAATGTATGTATGTCTTACTTAACTACATGGTGTATCTAAGCAAAACTAAGCTACTAAATTCTGCTTTTCGGTTAAGTCCCTATAATTATGCAAAATTAATCTGTGTTTTATTATGTGAACTTAATAGATTGCGTGATGGGTCCTCAGTCTCATTGTGACACCTTGTGGGAACTGCTGGAGTGTAGGAACAGATATGTACTACTGGCCATTTTCAAAGGCAAAGTTTTAGTTAGAAGACTGCAATTACTTATTGCACTGCTAGATATAGATGAAGACTCCTTATTGAGCAAGATTAAATGTTTTGAATTGAAATGGTGATAATAAGGGATAATTTATCAGTGTAATACAACTGGTGAACACCAATGATTACTTCTCTTATCCCTACTTCCCCCTTAGTGGTTCAGATCACTGATACATTGAACTAAAGTTAAATTGCAAACAGTTATTTTAGTTTTGTTATTACAAAATCATTCATGATGCATAAAATATGTAGATAATTGGGGTCCAAATACTGAAGTCAAACCCAGTAGTTGATAGTGGTAGGATATAACTGAAATGAAGGCTTTGTATAGTTATTAAGGCAGCAACTGCTGATCAAAGTATATGAAAGCTTCTAACTTTTCTGTGGAGATCAACATTTCCCTTTAACTAGCATCCTTGCCTAATGTAGGCCCTGCATAGAGCCTTTAATAGAACCTTTATATGGAATCTTAAATTAATATTGAAAGGTTTGGTTAACATAGTTTGAAAAACTTAATGGACTGCTTGGTAATTGTTTCAGAATATAATGCTCCTTGCAGTAACATTTGAATATTGCAGATTTTTATAGTGGGCTCTTAAATAGTAATATGCAGTCATGACCTGCTAGCTGTATCATAGACTCATGCTCTGTGTAAGTGCAGAGTAGATTTTATTAACCAATTTTTTTATAGGGTAATATGGCTCTTGAACCAAAGATATTAGTAGGAGTCTGTGCTTTATGATGAAGGATTGATTTAATTAATACCAAACTATAGTGAAGAACAGGAAATGCTACCATTTCTGATATGTAGTTAAGACTTGGTCACACTTGCTTGATAAATAGCTATTTTTCAAAATGTTATACGAATATAATTGGGAAAGAGGAAAGATGTTTGATATCCTGTACTTGTTTAACATAAATTTAAATATCTTTTTAAGACCATAAAATATAGATTTGTCTTTACATATTCTTTGAAGTGAATTTTTTAAAAAATTAAAAATTAAAATTAAAAAGTGAGTTAAAAGCTATCATTCAATACCAGTGCCAATGTATATTCTTCATCCAGTGGAGTAAGTGACAATATTATAAATAAAAGTTAGATAATGGTCAAATTAAATATTTAATAGGAAATCGCATTTAATTTTGTGGGTTTTTCTAATACGAGATAACATGCAGTTTGATCCACAGCAGGAGGTGGGGATTCTTATTGGATTGCAGGCATGAAGTAATTGATTCTCTTTGTTACTGATATAGGAGGTAGCCACAATTATGACTTTACATATCTCAGTATGCTGCAGCAGCTGTTCTTTAGGCAGTGCTTGTGAAGCAGTGAAGCATTATTTTTCATATAAATGTTGAAGTGATAGGTTTGGCACTTTTAAATTAAAATTAAAAAGTCTGTGTGTCGAAGCCATATCCAAAGTAGTTTCATTTTAACCATGGAGATTTTGGGGGGGGCAGTTGCAGTAGTCATGTTGGGGCTCTGTTTTGAATTTAAAAGTAACAGTGTTACATTTTTGTAGTGATTTGAAATAGCATTTTTTTGTAAGCCTTTTTTTCAAGCAACAGCATCCCATATCATTTTTTCATTTGTCAGAGGAATGTCTTTTAATGATGTAAACAAACACAAAATTTTACAAAATTTTAAATTCTTATTCTTTGTGGGAAAGCTTGACGTTTTTTATTTTTATATCAAGCTGAGTCAAACTAAATAGTAGTAACAATCCCTTTTGCCTTCAAAACCCATGGGTATTTTTACAGCACTTGAAGTACTTTATGGAGGGTATCTAATAAGGGATACAGTGGCAATTACATGCTATAACTTTCTCAGCTACCAAGACAGACTGTGATATTGGTATCTTAATAATAAAAGTTTGGAAGGGGGTGGTTTGTTTCTAATGCTTAAGGTTTATAGGAATGAAAAAAGAGGTGAAACGATACTAAGAAAGCAACAGAAGGATGATTTAAATTGTCTACATAATTGTTCGACTTCCTAGTCAAATAATGACAAACTGCATATGTGACCACATGAAAAACTATGCAGTGCACTAAAATAATATTGACCTTGCAATGTAATCTGGACTTTTTCTTCTATTTGTTTTGTATATAAAGCTTTATGAAAGTCTTTAATCGAATAATCAGTCCTAGGCTATTTTTTTCCTTTAAGAACTTTCCACATTCACATAACAATGGACCTGCTCTGGAAGTGAATCAGGGTCACTAGGGTTGCTGGAGGCTATTGTCTCTTACGCCTTGGTGACATCTCTTGCAGGCAGTGGATGAGGCAGGGAACTTCATGAAAAGGACAGACTTGGGATATAAGCAGTTGAATACTGCACTGGAGAAATGTCTTCTATGTATGGTTCTGCAGTAGAAATGTTTGTGTGATTCTGTGCAATTTGCTTAACTCAGCCTTTCCACAATGTTCATAGTTCCAAGAGCCCAACACATTTTGTGGTTTTCAGAAGTATGAAACAATTTTAAGAAATAGATAAATGAACTGAAGTAGTTTGAAGTGGTGGTCTGAATAAGTGGCATTTTGGGGGCAGGGGGAAGGCTACAGATATATCAAATTGACTTTCTGAAATTAATTGATAATTTTATAACATTGTTTTCTCTGTAGTTCCACTCCTTGTCTGTGGGAGGAGACTATTAGGGTCTTCTTACCTCCACAAGGGAGCTACCACCAGAACATCATTCTTGGGAAATTTTCTGATGCTGTGAGATAGAGGAGCTAGAATGAAATGAATTTTATACCTAGTGAAAGTATGCAGCCATCAAATAATTTCTCATCACAAAACAGTGCAGAAAAATGCAACTGAATATCTGACACACATCTAAACATAATGATAGCTACATATTGAGTAGTATCTCTTAAATGAATGCTGTCTTTTATATGCATGGGAAGAGGTAAACAGTTCTCTGCTAAATCAAAAGAGAAAGTGTGTGATTTTACTCCACTGACAGAAAAAGGACAGATTGAAGTTGTGTGCCATAAAAATACTTTTGAAATTTCTTAACTTCTGAGTTCTTAAGCTTGCAACATTAGTGTTTCTTTGATGTACAATTTTAGCTGATCCTTTAGATGTAATAAATAAATAAATAAACAAATGTAAGAAATTTCAGCATGTCCAACTATGCTTTGTCAGCATAGTTTACTCATGTCAGATTTTACTGATGAGCTTAATACTGATATTTCTGATCACAGAATGACCTTGAAAAACCAGGAATTCTGAGTTCTGTTTTGGAGTATTGTAGTGACCCCTCTTCAGCTTGTCTTTGTCACAGTGTCTTCTGCCATACATCGGCTACTAATCTGCACTCTCAATGCTTTAGCCTTTATATATTTTGTAACTCTTTACTTACCTTTTTTATGTGTTTGGGTGCCAGCAGGGACTGACATTTAATGCTACAGGATAAACAGTTTGCCTGTTTAGTACCACAAAATTCAGCAACCTGGAGCATTTGACTGGATCAGATTGGGCATTTACAGAGTATCTATAATGTAACTGCTACAGGTGCACACACATCTTCTCTTCAACAACCTTGAATAACATAGTTAGTGGTTTTTTAATATTATATTCATTTATAAAAGCTTAATATTTTCTCCTTTTTGAAGAGCAAAGAGAATGTTCAAAAACCTTTGAGCACGTGAGAGCAAATCCTTTGTTTTGAAATGTTTCCTACATGGTTGGTATGATGTTTTGAAGCATTCAAAGGATTGTACAATGCTTTATGAACACCTTTAGGCACGCAGAAAGAAAATGTGCATATGCTTCTGACTGTAGAATGCAAAATTTATTTTTCTGTTCTTTCCCATGAGACTGATCAGCATTTTTATTTGTCCCACAGGGGTTGTTCAGAACTTTGTCGTATACCCATGGTGGAATACAAACTTGACAGTGAAGGCACCCCATGTGAGTATAAAACCCCCTTCAGAAGGAATACCACTTGGCATCGGGTGCCGACTCCCGCTGGGCAGCCCCTCTCTCGTGCCTCTCCAATCCTAGGAACATCTGACAGACTGCAGTGCCAGCAGCTTCTCCAGCAGGCTCAGACAGCCATTCCTCGCAGCACTTCCTTTGATAGAAAACTGCCAGATGGTGCCAGGTAATACACTCTCTGTTTAATGCCTGTCATTTTCCTGCTGCGCCTTACTTTAGATAACTCTGCTTTCTAGAACTTTGGTATACTTATTTTTTCTGAACTATATTTTGTTGAATTTTGAAAGTAATTTTAATTCTGAGGTTGTATTAAAGAACATTCACTGACCCCACTTCCCTCTACTTGAAACAATTGACTTGTTGTTTGTGATGGAAGTGGACTGTACTGAGAATGGTTCTGCTGAGGACAGCTGACTTTTCCCTTTATTCCCAAATCAGTAGAGTAGGAAACTGCCTTGTGACTTTTTGATCTAAACAATGTCCTGTCCCCCAGCTTTTGGGAGCATATTTAAACAAATAATGAGTGTAAATAAAATGAATTCATCCCTTTAAAAGTGAATTATTTAATCTCATTACCAGGCTATTGGCATGGTTTCAAAAGGTTCTGTAACTCATTACCAGTCCTTATGCTTTGCTTTGCTTTTAATTAAACAAAGCAGAGCTTGTAATTTGAATATGTAACAGCTCTTAGATGATGGGATGATGTCCTTAAATGTTAGCTCTATTCTATTTGATCATAATTCTTCGTAAGATAAAAATTTATTTTTCAAGTTAGAAATTTGTAAATACGTTTGACCTTTGAATTATTTAGAAAAACCATATGTCTTGAGCAGAACTCTCTGTCCTTTATTGTTTGCAATTATTTCTGCTTATGCCCTTTTTCCATGGGGCGATGTAGTTCTAGTTTCCAAGAAAAAAAATACTGCATGTTGAAAATGTGTATTAATCTTAAATAGCTTCTAAAAATTCTGGATTGAGTCATGGAATACCACTGTTGCTACACTATCTATCTTATTTAGAAGAAAAGAATTAGTGACTTTTTACATTGTTTGAAATATATACAGGTAATAGTAGTACATATTTGAAAATATGTCTATATTGTTGTCTGGTGAAGGTAGACTCTCAGTTATGACCATTTATGAAAAGAAAGGTACCTAATTGGCAAGGTCTTTCCACATGGGAAGAGGCATAGTTGATGGCTTGACAGAGAGATGGGCTTAGAACAAAAGAGTTTGAAGTAAGGTTGATTAGTACTTAGGTAGTCTTGCAAGGGTGAAAACGTATACTCAGGCTAGGAAAATAATGAAGAGATTTTAGAGGTTCAGAGGCCCAATATCAATTTAGACAAGTTGAAGATGCGCACAGGGAAGAGCAGGTTGATAAAACAGGGAAGTTACAGCAACCGATCTGAAAATGAGCTAATGTTGAAGTCAGTGATTAAATGGTTGTTTTTAGAGATAAAAAGAGGAAGAAGCAATAGAAATGTGGGCTGGATATAGTACAGGCTTAAGCAGTAATAGTTCAACTACTGTGACATGTAACTGTTAGGTTCCCACTCCCTAGAATGAAATTAAAACTGGGAGCTGAACAGCTATACTCCTAGTACAGTTCCTGAGGAGAGTTAAGTGCTTTGAGAAGGCAATCCAAATGTTTTAATGTTGATCAAGGAGCTTCCTCTGATTAGTCACTGAGACATAGGAGGATATCCTTGAGCTCTACTCCTGTTTTTACAAAATGCCTAATTCTTTGGCAGCTGCTCATAGCGAGTGCCTAAGAGTGAAGCTTCAGTCGGACTCACTCTTCTTGCACCAAGAAGTCTCTGTGTACTTTAGTCCTTGAGACACACTTGTAGACGAGTGAGTCCTTTCACCTGGAGTTTGGAATCCATTCCTGAGAGCAGGCAGCTGCACCTCTTCTGTAAAAGACTGCATGAAGCATTCACTGACTGGATTTCTCTGGTTCTCCTTTTGTAGCCACCTTTTGTCTAGTAGGCTAATGGCTAGACATTTGTCCAGCAAATGGGAGGCTTGGGATCTAGACACTCTTCAGCCTGGGATAGTACAAACTAATGTCCTGGTTTTGAGGATGATGTAATAAACATCAGTCTGGAGGATGGAAACACATGGGATCGTAACTTACCCATTCTTTAATGTTGGTTCACTTAAGCTGTGCAAGAAATGCAAAGTTCTTTGTGGTAAGAAGCAAGACCACGCAACTGAATTCAACTGTAGCATATGGACTGTTTCACTTGATTCTGTTCTTCAACACTTATCAGAGAGACACATGCTGAAAAATTAGGCACTACACTATCTACTTATTGTATATGTGTTTGGCTGTTAGACAAAATATAGTAGCTAATGTCTTTAACATTTACAAGCTGAACAGTAAAGTTCCTTATTGAATGTCATGTCCTTGGGAGTGTTACACATAAATCCAAAACTACCTCTTTTCACTTCTTCCCTGAGTGTGGACACTCATTTCTACACATAGTCTTAAAAAAAAAAAAAAAAAAAAAAAAAATAAAAAAATAAATAAAAATGGAAAGGAAATATGGGGAATTCAAGGTAATGTCACTGAGGGAAATTCTATTGTAGTTATGGACTGATATATACAGAAGTGAAGGATAGGAGAGTGATAAAAGCCAGGTTTGAACATTGCATTTCAACTGTCAGGAAATCCAAGAAGAGTAATTAGAGACATTGTTAAGACAGGAGGCTCAAAAGTTTGAATATTAAGTACAAAATAATACTGTTCATGAAAATATTTTCTTATTGCTCTTCTATGTCAAATAATTAATAAAATAAAAGAAGTTTTGGTATTACCTCTTCTAAATTCCTATGTTGAAAATTAGAATACATGCAAAGCAACTAACAATAATTTCTGATCCATCATGAGAGCTTCCCACATGTAAATTTAGAGACCTAATCCACCTGCTCTGACTCCTTAGTAATCCCACTTGTTCAGAAGTAAAGCTAGATGTAAATAAAATAGGATTTGGCACTTAGTCTTTCTCTTTTTGTGCCTTTTTTATAGATTCAGTTGCAAATATTTTCTTGGTGATGATATCAATAATGTAGTTCAAAAATACTTGTTAAAGTTTTATGAAACTAAGATAAAACTGTCCATTCCCCAAATGAATATAATTAAGTGCTCATACTGCATCTGCATTATTTGTAAAAATGAATGTGTTTTATAGAAGAAGCACAGCCCAGTTCAAATCTGAAACCCCACAAATACCTCAGTGCACTTTTAATGACTCTAGTCAACATTACAGAAGTTCTCCAAGCAACCAGTCCTCCTCCAGTGACCCAGGACCCAGTGGGAGCAGCCAGTGGAGACAGCAAGTGGGATATGATGGGTATTGGTGATTTTTTTTTTTTTTTTTTTAATCTTGCTATAGCTCGCATGCATCTTCTTTCTGAAGCAAAAATTAAGTGGATGTTCTATATCATAGATTTATTTGCAAAGTCGGTTAGTATATTTTAAGATGTACAGGTTTACTGATCTTTAATGTAATATGTATTTCAATACAATTTTAAAACTATTGCTTTAACTCTTTAGGACCAAATTTTTATTTTACAATTCAAGCAAGAACAAACAGTTCTTAGGTTTACTTTCCCAGAAACAGGCCAGAAATCAGCTAGTAACTCAGAACTGGAATAAAATAATATCTCCTCCTTTGCTTCAGTGGAAAGGGTATTTGATTTAAAAATTATCTTTATGGTCTTCAAAGGTTTTATTTTCTTTTATACTTGTTCCAGTGGAATCCATTCCCTAGCATCTCTCCTCAGAAAAGTAGCACTCTTTCAGAGGTCTCTTCTCCCTAAAAGGCTGTTGTGATATATGGATGGTTCTTACACATCCCTGTTAATCCCTTGGTCCTGAAGTTTCAGAAGTTAGCTGTCTGTGTATAAAAGACCACCCCAATATACTGCCTATGTTATAAAAAGATTATGTGAGACATTTGTTCTGAATTACTTTAGATTTATCACTTCCTTGTATAAATATAGCTGCTGAAAACACTCCTGTTATAAAATGTTGAACTATGGCAGTACTTACACAGCATAATATAAAAGCATTCCAGATTTGCCATTTGGCTTTCAGAAGCTACTTTTCAGAACAAATGTGAATATTGAAAACATCAGCTTGACTCCTTGTCTTTAAGCTTAATATTGCTTTGGCATGACTGTTTGTGGATAAGGTATTCCATGTAGGAGGTATATATGCAATATCTTGGAGATTCCTCAAGGAATTTCATCATACTGAAATCTCTGGCAGCTACATAGATGCTAATAATTCAAATAAAACTATAGCATTTTTTTTGACAGTAAACACATGAAAATGCATCTTGTGTCATTTTTCCAGCACAGTTATTTCTAACATCAGCCTTGGTTTTAGTGTGTTGCTTTGTGAAATAGTGTAACTTTAGCAATACAATACAAAGCAATGGATCTGGTACTAGCTTATGTGTTCTGAGTGTGAAAACCTGTAAAACTATGGACTTACTTTCTGTGGTGCTCAGTTCATAAAGTGGTTAAACATACATTATCATAGTTCTCCATTGCAAAAACTTTTAGCTATATAGCCCCAAGAATGCATTTTGTCTTAAAGTTCAGTGTCTTCTTGGCCCGTTCACACTTAAGATATAACAATGTGCTGTTGAAAAAATTGCATGTAAATATTTCCATGCGGTGTTTGGAAATGTTACTGTACTTGCTTGGTGGAAGGGACAATGATTGTTTAAACAAATCACTTACCAAATACTTACTTTGAAGACTAAAAAGTTTTATTGTTTATCATGTAACTAGTTTTCTAGGAAAAAAAAAACCAAACAGCTGAATTTTTTCTTACGTTAAAAGGTGCCAGTCCCCTTTGCTTCATGAACACCAACAAGGTTCAGGCTCACTGGACTGTGAAGGAGGCAGAGAACGAGAGGAAACTTTGGAAGGAACTAGACATTCTGGTAATAAGAAACACTGTATCTTAATAAGTGTTCTTTGCAATGCAATGCCTGTTGAAATGCAGCCGTCTTCTCATGTGGAGGTTGATACCCAAAGAGCACGTAATATGACAGTGAAAGCAGGGGTTGTTACAGACAGTCTGACAGAATATGGCATGGGGTATTTAGATAATACTTGGAACAAACTACTCCTGAACTTCAGAAAGCCCCATGAATGATGAAAAGCAGGTTGAACTTTGTTTAATTATAATTGAAAAACTACATCTTAGGAAATTCTGCAAAGATACATGTCTCTGATTCCAAAAAGTGTACAGATTTGAAACCTGATGCTAAGCCATGTGCCTTTTTCCTTTTTATGGTATACTCATCTTTTTAGCATTCAGAAATTAAAACACAATTATTTATGGCAGAAACCAAGTGGCATGCACCATCAACCAAAGTTCTGAGTTCCTACAAAGACCGGGCTTTACAGAAAGAAGGCAGTGGCAAGGAGTCGCCAAACAAACTTTCGCATGTAAGTCTTTCACTTGAACGTCGTTCAAAACTCTTAAAAAACCACAAAAACAAAACCAAAAAAACCCCACCCTGGACTTAAAAGAAATACATCTTACAAATACTTTAGAGTAATTTATGACAACTACTGTGTGTTTTAGGAGGCAAAGCGTATGCTTACCTAGATGTGGGGTGAATTGAGTATGCTTAATTTGTGTTTATAAACTAAGAACTCCAAGAGGGCTTGGATATGGGGCATTGAGGAGATAAAACTAATATAGTCTATACTCAACTCTGTATTTACAGCTTCATTTATACTGGCTTGCTTAATCTGTCAAGTATTTCATATCCTTTAAAAAAAAAATTATATTCACCATACCACTTTTCATGTTGTACGAAATACCTATGCAGCATAATTATCAATAAGCACTATAAAAACGTAGTTTGTATGTTTGGAATACTGACCAGATTTTTAGTCTACCTAGTTTAGTGGCTTGTCTTTATTAATGGCAAAATCCTCAATGACTTAGTGATGGAAAGTACACTAATGATATGCACAGTCTTTTTGGTTTGGTTTTTTTTGTGTGCTTATTACATGCTAAAACCTGCTATACATAGCAGGAATCTGTTCAATATTTGTAGGCTTATATTGGTTAGAATATGACACCATATCATAAACAGAATCATGCTGTAGAATGATGCACCTGAAGACAAAAATACTTTCTTTTACCCTAAGCCAAAGTTGACAGGAAGCTAGAATCAGTATATATAACAATCAGTATTAAACAGAGCACTGATACCGAAGTTAAATCATGAGTTTGCTGAACTTCAATCAGAATTTTATGCTAATTGTAGCTCTTGTGCTTTTATGATGGTGAGGATCTGAACAGAAAATTTCATAATATGCTTGTGTTTGCCTGTGTATGGATATGTGTAGTGCAGGTGCAAAAGAACTATATTGTACAAAATAAGAACCAGTATTATTATAAAGGTAATGCTAATAAAATGAGGCTATTTTGTTGTTAGATGCTGTAAAAGAGAAAAAAATGGTCATCACCTTGTAAAGGACTTTGTAATGTTCTCTTGTGCATCTCCTTTTTGTTCAGCTCAATTTGCCTTATGACTCTGCTAGCCATTGAATTTCACACCAAGGGCTACAGCAAATATACAAGAACTCAAAAATATTTAACCATCAGAAAAAAAAGTCTATGCTGTCTTTTATCAGTTTTATCTTGGGGGAAGGAGGGTGGGGGGAATTTCATTGGCTATCTTCAAACTCTCTTGGTTCTCCTGGAATAAATATCATACTCCTGCTGATTTTTTTTTTTTTTAAATTTAAATCTTACTTCATGACACAGTCTTTAACAACATGTAACAATTAGGGCATGCTGAGCTTTCATACAGTAATTTCTCTTGGCACAAGGAAATATGTAAGATGATCCTAAGCTATGACCATAGTGAACTTTGAGCAGTTCAAGGTGTCCATATTAGTAGCTGTTGTCCAGATTCTCTGCTGCTTGCAGGGCCAGGAAGGTGCCTGAGCATGTATGTTCAGGAACATACAGGAAATTTTTGGGAAGGTTCATACATGCAATATGTCTTCTGAGGCTAATTTTATGCCTTTGAGCTTTTTTTCCCCCCCTCCCCTTGTTTCTTTCCACTTTGGTTCCATTTTACATTTACAGTAAGAAGTGACATGCCTTTTCTCCAGACACCTTTCTCCAATTCTCTGTTCTTGGAAAAACTACTCACTGTATTTTTATCAATTGTTCCACTCTTTTAAGGTGACAGCCACCTTGTAAAGGTTAGAATGAATGCAAATGTTAACCTCCTTTTTTTTCTAAAACAATTTTCTCAAATTTTGAGGTCTGTTGATTTCCACATGGAATAGAAGTATCATTTCTGGAAAGGCAGCCCTGTCTAACTGCTTTAATGTGTGAGCAGCAGCTATACTTACACGCACCTGCTAGGAGGGGGATCTTGTAAAAAGTTAGTCACCCTTGCCACTCATATTCTACCTAATAGAAGTCCATCTGCCCTTATTTGGGCTACTCTATCACATGGATAAGTTATTCAAACTTCTCTATAAAATCTCTTTAAAAACAAAACAAAAAACCCCAATTTTAGTGACACAAATGCCTGACATAATTATTCCACTTCAATAGCCATGCTTAGCTTAGGGTCCTGTGATTTAAGTTACTTTCATCTGGTACACATACATTGTAATTGACTTCAATTTGACTAACCACACATCCGATTGGATTTGATCCAATAAGCTGCATATTTCACCCACACTAAGAAAAAGACAAGGATAATCCAGTCTTTGGTATTTTTCAGATTTGCAGTAGAAGCTGTTTAAACAAATAATTACCAATGCTTCTAACTTTAACAAATTAGTTAACAAATTATGCTTATTTTAACTGTTGAGAAATGCAGTTTTTATGGATGTTAAGCAGGTCCTATAGTTCGGAAAAAGTGTGATCTTAAGATTTTTCACAGAAGATGGAACTAGAGCCTTTTTATTTACAGTGACATCAACCTTTAATGTATTTAGCCAGTTGTGCAATTCATTTCATAGAAACAGGTGGTATAATTAGCTCTTTACATACATTGCAGTTATAGCATATTGTAAAAAAAAAAAAAAAAAAAAAAAAAGTTTTTGAATGGACAAAATTAAGAAAT